>NW_026943825.1:11816507-11861507 GCF_035594765.1 Anolis carolinensis | reverse complement strand
TAGGAGGGTTAGGTACACAAGCTAGTGATGATAATAATAATAATAATAATAATAATAATAATAATAATAATAATAATAATAATATATGCAGAGGACTCTTACAAGTCAAACAAGGAGTAAAAGAAGAAGAACATGCCCTGGCAGAAGATGGAAAGCAAAGTGAAGAACCTGCTTTGATTGAAGTCAAAAATCAGAAACTCCTCAAAGCACAGCAGAAAAAAAACAGTACAAGAAAACCGCACTACAAACTAGAGCTGACAGCTGGCACAACAAAACACTGCATGGAAAGTTCCTTGACAAAATTGAAGGAAAAGCTGATAAGGAGAAGACCTGGCTCTGGCTCACGAATGGGACCCTGAAGAAGGAGACAGAAGGCCTGATCCTTGCAGCCCAGGAGCAAGACATCAGGACAAAGGCAATTCAGGCCAAGATCGAAACATCAGCTGATGACCCAAAATGCAGACTGTGCAAGGAAACCGACGAAACCATGGATCATAACCTCAGCTGCTGTAAGAAAATCGCACAGACAGACTACAAACAGAGGCACAACTATGTGGCCCAAATGATTCATTGGAACTTATGCCTCAAGTCCCACCTCCCAGCAGCAAAGAACTGGTGGGATCACAAACCTGCAAAAGTATTGGAGAATGAGCACGCAAAGATACTGTGGGACTTCCGAATCCAGACTGACAAAGTTCTGGAACACAACACACCAGACATCACAGTTGTGGAAAAGAAAAAGGTTTGGATCATTGATGTCGCCATCCCAGGTGACAGTCGCATTGAAGAAAAACAACAGGAAAAACTCAGCCGCTCTCAGGACCTCAAGATTGAACTTCAAAGACTCTGGCAGAAACCAGTGCAGGTGGTCCCGGTGGTGATCGGCACATTGGGTGCCTTGCCAAAAGATCTCAGCCGGCATATGGAAACAATAGACATTGACAAAATCACGATCTGCCAATTGCAAAAGGCCACCCGACTGGGATCTGCACGCATCATCCGAAAATACATCACACAGTCCTAGACACTTGGGAAGTGTTCGACTTGTCATTTTGTGATATGAAATCCAGCATGTCTATCTTGTTTGCTGTGTTATAATAAAATAATAATAATAATAATGAGTAATAGTAATAATAACAAAAAATAAAATAATGGAATAACTGCAATTATTATTCCATCATTATTATTATTATTTTATTATGACACAGCAAACAAGATAGATATGCTGGATTTTGTATCTCTTATCTTGTTTGCTGTGTCATAATAAAATAATAATAATAATAATAATAATAATGGAATAATAATAATAATAATTGTTGTTGTTGTTAGTATTTGTTGTTGTCATTCTTCTCTACCTCATTTTCCTCTCCGACAGGATTCCCATCCTGCTGACACTTTTCCTGCCAGTTGTTTCATGTCCATGAGCATCGATTCCTCTGCCTTTTTCTCTTCTTTTTCTCGCTCCCTCCCCTTCTCTACTAAAAACCGCCTTGGGAATTCAGCCGAAGGCCGGTCTAAAAATACTTGTAATAAATAAAACGAGGGGATAAATACAGCTGGAAAAGACCAGGAAATGAGGACAGCAGGAGGCTGGGGGCACAGTTCGAATCACCGAATCCTACAGTCGGAAGGGACCCCTAAAGGGCATCCAGCCCAACCTCATTTTGCCATAGGGACACCATCAAAGCCCTCCCGACAGATAGTTATACAGTCTCATTGAATGACAGAATCCTAGACTTGGAAGGGACCTCTAAAGGCCATCCAGACCAACCCTATTTGGCCTGTAAGGCACCATCAAAGCCCTCCGGACAGATGGCCATCCAGCCTCATTGAATCCTAGAATCCTAGAGTTGAACGGGACCCATAAAGGGCATCCAGACCAACCCAATTTTGCCATAGAGACACCATCAAAGCCCTCCCGGCAGATGGCCACCCAGCCTCATTGAATCACAGAATCCTAGAGTTGGAAGGGATCCCTAAAGGGCCATCCAATCCAACCCCCCCAAACTGCATTCATTCGACAGTCCAACCTCATTTTGCCATAAAAACACCATCCAAACCCTCCCGACAGATGGCCACCCAGACTCATCGAATCATAGAATCCTAGAGTTGAACAGGACCTCTAAAGGGCATCCAGTCCATCCCTATTTTGTCAGTAAGGCACCATCAAAGCCCTCCCGACAGATGGCCACCCAGCCTCATTGAATGACAGAATCCTAGGGTTGGAAGGAACCCCTAAAGGGCATCCAGTCCAACCCCATTTTGCCATAGAGACACCATCAAAGCCCTCCCGACAGATGATCATGCAGTCTCATTGAATCATAGAATCCTAGGGTTGGACAGGATCCCTAAAGGGCAACCAGTCCATCCCTATTTTGGCATTAAGGCACCATCAAAGCCCTCCCGACAGATGGCCACCCAGCCTCATTGAATGACAGAATCCTAGACTTGGAAGGGATCCCTAAAGGGCATCCAGACCAACCCCATTTTGCCATAAAGACACCATCAAAGCCCTCCCAACAGATTGCCACCAAGCCTCATTGAATGACAGAATCCTAGGGTTGGAAGGGACCCCTAAAAGGCATCCAGTCCAACCCCATTTTGCCATAAGGGCACCATCAAAGCCCTCCCGACAGATAGTTATACAGTCTCATTGAATGACAGAATCCTAGACTTGGAAGGGACCCCTAAAGGCCATCCAGACCAATCCTATTTGGCTTGTAAGGCACCATCAAAGCCCTCCGGACAGATGGCCATCCAGCCTCATTGAATCCTAGAATCCTAGAGTTGAACGGGACCTCTAAAGGGCATCCAGTCCATCCCTATTTTGTCAGTAAGGCACCATCAAAGCCCTCCCGACAGATGGCCATCCAGCCTCATTGAATCCTAGAATCCTAGAGTTGAACGGGACCTCTAAAGGGCATCCAGTCCATCCCTATTTTGTCAGTAAGGCACCATCAAAGCCCTCCGGACAGATGGCCATCCAGCCTCATTGAATCCTAGAATCCTAGAGTTGAACGGGACCTCTAAAGGGCATCCAGTCCATCCCTATTTTGTCAGTAAGGCACCATCAAAGCCCTCCCGACAGATGGCCACCCAGCCTCATTGAATGACAGAATCCTAGACTTGGAAGGGATCCCTAAAGGGCATCCAGACCAACCCCATTTTGCCATAAAGACACCATCAAAGCCCTCCCGACAGTTGGCCACCCAGCCTCATTGAATGACAGAATCCTAGGGTTGAAAGGAACCCCTAAAGGGCATCCAGTCCAACCCCATTTTGCCATAGATACACCATCAAAGTCCTCCCGACAGATGATCATGCAGTCTCATTGAATCATACAATCCTAGGGTTGGAATGTATCCCTAAAGGGCATCCAGTCCAAACATATTTGGCCATAAAGGCACCATCCAAGCCCTCCCAGCAGATGGCCACCCACCCTCATTGAATCACTGAAGGGACCCCGAAAGGGTATCCAGCCCAACCTCATTTGGCCAGCAAGGCACCATCAAAGCCCTCCCTACAGATGGTAATGCAGTCTCATTGAATCATAGAATCCTTGGGTTGGACCGGATCCCTAAAGGTTATCCAGTCCATCCCTATTTTGGCATTAAGGCACCATCAAAGCTCTCCAACAGATGACCATCCATCCTCATTGAATCATAGAATCCTAGGGTTGGAAGGAACCCCTAAAGGGTATCCAGTCCAACCTAATTTTGCCATAAAGACACCATCCAAGCCCTACCAACAGATGGCCACCCAGCCTCATCGAATCCTAGAATCCTAGAGTTGAACGGGACCTCTAAAGGGCACCCAGTCCATCCCTATTTTGCCATAGACACCATCAAAGCCCTTCCAACAGATGGTCATGCAGTCTCATTGAATCCTAGAATCCTAGAGTTGGAAGGAACCTCTAAAGGACATCCAGACCAACCTCATTTTGTTAGTAAGGCATCATCAAAGCCCTCCCAATAGATGGCCACCCAGCCTCATTGAATCATAGAATCCTAGCATTGAAAGGGACCCCTAAAGTGTATCCAGTCCATCCCTTTTTGACCATCAAGGCACCATCAAAGCCCTCCCAACAGATGGTCATCCATCCTCATTGAATCATAGAATCCTAGCGTTGGAAGGGACCCCTAAAGGACATCCAGTCCATCCCTATTTTGGCATTAAGGCACCATTAAAGCCCTCCCTACAGATGGTCATGCAGTCTCATTGAATGACAGAATCCTAGACTTGGAAGGAATCCGTAAAGGCTATCCAGTCCAACCTCATTTTGCCATGAAGACACCATCAAAGCTCTCCCGACAGATGGCCATCCATCCTCATTGAATCATAGAATCCTAGGATTGGAAAGAACCCTTAAAGGGCATCCAATCCAACCCCCGAAACTGCATTTATTTGGCAGTGTAGATCCATCCCTTATCATAACGACAGTCTTTGCAAACCGAACTCTGCTTTGGATCTCCCGTCATTCATTTCTCTCTCCTCTTGGCTCTGAAGAATCGGACTTCTTTTTTCATTATTTTTTCCCACTTTAATTTCCATCCGATTTGCATTTTAATCAGTCCCGTTCCCTCTCCTTCCCTTCCAGGGCTCCTGGGAGGCCTTTTGGGTTTGGAAAGGGGGGGGAAAAAAACCGATATATATTGGGAAGAAACCAGAAAATGTGAATTGATCAAGAAATTGTTATAGCTTTTGGGGACTTTAATAAACGCGTTATTCATGAGGTCAGGCTGGAAGAATGAATGAGAAACTGGAGAGATGAAACTGAACACAGAGCAAGTTCTATCCCGGATGAGGAGGTTTCAAAGCAGAGGCTGGCTGGTCATCTGTCGGGAGGGCTTTGATTGTGCCTTTTGCTCAGGCAGAATGGGATTGGACTGAATGGCCCTTGAGGTCCCTTCCAATTCTAGGATTCTATGGTATTATTATTATTATTATTATTATTATTATTATTATTATTAAAAAGAGGCTGGATGGTCATCTGTCAGGAGGGCTTTGATTGTGCCTTTTGCTCAGGCAGAATGGGATTGGGCTGAATGGCCCTTGAGGTCCCTTCCAATTCTAGGATTCTATGGTATTATTATTATTATTATTATTATTATTAAAAAGAGGCTGGATGGTCATCTGTCAGGAGGGCTTTGATTGTGCCTTTTGCTCAGGCAGAATGGGATTGGACTGAATGGCCCTTGAGGTCCCTTCCAATTCTAGGATTCTATGGTATTATTATTATTATTATTATTATTATTATTAAAAAGAGGCTGGATGGTCATCTGTCAGGAGGGCTTTGATTGTGCCTTTTGCTCAGGCAGAATGGGATTGGACTGAATGGCCCTTGAGGTCCCTTCCAATTCTAGGATTCTATGGTATTATTATTATTATTATTATTATTATTAAAAAGAGGCTGGATGACCATCTGTCGGGAGGGCTTTGATTGTGCCTTTTGCTCGGGCAGAATGGAATTGGACTGAATGGCTCTTGAGGTCTCTTCCAATTCGATAATTCTACAATAATAATATGATTTTATTATAATGATGAAGATGGGGTCTCCTTCTATTGAATGTTTTTCAGCAGAGGCCAGATGGCCATCAGTCGGGAGGGCTTTGATGGTGTCTTTCATTTCAGCAGAATGGGGATAGATTGGATGGCCTTTGGGGTCCCTTCCAACTCCAGGGATCTATTATTATTATTATTATTATTATTATTATTATTATTATTATTATTATTATTGTCTCTGGAGGTTTTATAAACAGAGGCCAGATGGCCATCAGTCAGGAGGGCTTTGATGGTGTCTTTCGTTCCAGCAGAACGGTGTTGGACTGGATGGCCTTTGGGGATCTCTTCTGACTCTTTGATTCTCTAGCCCTATTTTTCCATGAACCTGCTAAAGTCTATGAGGCTGGATGGCCATCTGCCGGGAGGGCTTTGATGGTGTTTTTATAGCAAAATGAGGTTGGACTGTTGAATGAATGCAGTTTGGGGGGAGGGGAGGGTTGGATTGGATGGCCCTTTAGGGGTCCCTTCCAACTCTAGGATTTTCTGATTCAATGAGGCTGGATGGCCATCTGTCGGGAGGGCTTTGATGGTGTCTTTATGGCAAAATGGTTTTGCGTGCACTGGATGTTCTTTTGAACGCTAAGATTTCAATTTCCAGCGAATTCCTTTTCTGGGTTAATGAGAGCAAGCTGCGTTCTTCCCTCCGGCCCGTATCACGCGCTTTTCATCGCGGCATCCATTATTAATATCCCATTTATTTGCTGTGAGTCATTTCCGAGCAATTATTCCTTTGCCGAGGCTGAGAGAATGTGACTCACACAGCGGGGATTCGAACCCAGGTCCCAAGAGGCATTATCATCTGATGATGACGTTTGCAAAGGTTGTGCAATATTCTATATATGACTGAAAGTAGTCCCAAATCCAGGATAATGACAGGAAATATACATATACTAGCTGTGCCCGGTCACGAGTTCCCCGAGGTATAAAGCAGCCAGGCTTTGAAGCTGAAAGGCTATTCAATGGTATTCAAGTTGGCCAACAATGGAGTCCCCTAGGTATGAAGCAGCCAGGCTTTGAAGCTGAAAGGCTATTCAATGGTATTCAAGTTGGCCAACAATGGAGTCCCCTAGGTATGAAGCAGCCAGGCTTTGAAGCTGCAAGGCTATTCAATGGTATTCAAGTTAGGTAACAATGGAGTCCCCTAGGTATGAAGCAGCCAGGCTTTGAAGCTGCAAGGTTATTTCATGGTATTCAAGTTGGCCAACAATTGAATCCCCTAGGTATGAATCAGCCAGGCTTTGAAGCTGCAAGGCTATTCAATTGTATTCAAGTTAGGTAACAATGGACTCCCCTAGGTATGAAGCAGCCAGGCTTTGAAGCTGCAAGGCTGTTCAATGGTATTCAAGTTGACCAACAATGGAGTCCCCTAGGTATGAAGCAGCCAGACTTTGAAGCTGCAAAGTCACTCCTTGGAAAGTGATGAGTACTGTGGCCACATTTGGTGTGATTTGGCCCAGTGGTTTTGTTGTCAACTCGGTCCCAATTATGCACATTACATTTATGTATATATATAATAACAATGTGTTGTTAGAATGTGTATGTGTGTGGCGTGTATATCTACATATATGTGTGTGTGTATATACTTATGTATGTGTATTTGTATGATGTGGGTACAATAACAATAACAACAACAACAACAAAACAACAATGCCCATAATAACACTATTATATTTGTGTACAGTATGTATATGTGTGTGTGTGTATGCTTATGTATATGTGTGTGTATATGAATGATGTGGGTACAATAACAACAACAAAACAACAATGACCATAATAACACTAATATATTTGTGTACAGTATATATATATATGTGTGTGTGTGTGTGTGTGTATGCTTATGTATATGTGTGTGTATATGAATGATGTGGGTACAACAAAACAACAATGACCATAATAACACTATTATATTTGTGTACAGTATATATATGTGTGTGTGTGTGTGTGTGTGTGTATGCTTATGTATATGTGTGTGTATATGAATGATGTGGGTACAACAAAACAACAATGACCATAATAACACTATTATATTTGTGTACAGTATATATATGTGTGTGTGTGTGTGTATGCTTATGTATATGTGTGTGTATATGAATGATGTGGGTACAACAACAAAACAACAATGACCATAATAACACTATTATATTTGTGTACAGTATATATATGTGTGTGTGTGTGTGTGTGTGTGTGTGTATGCTTATGTATATGTGTGTGTATATGAATGATGTGGGTACAACAAAACAACAATGCCCATAATAACACTATTATATTTGTGTACAGTATGTATATGTGTGTGTGTGTATGCTTATGTATATGTGTGTGTATATGAATGATGTGGGTACAATAACAACAACAAAACAACAATGACCATAATAACACTAATATATTTGTGTACAGTATATATATATATGTGTGTGTGTGTGTGTGTGTGTGTATGCTTATGTATATGTGTGTGTATATGAATGATGTGGGTACAACAAAACAACAATGACCATAATAACACTATTATATTTGTGTACAGTATATATATGTGTGTGTGTGTGTGTATGCTTATGTATATGTGTGTGTATATGAATGATGTGGGTACAACAACAAAACAACAATGACCATAATAATAACACTATTATATTTGTGTACAGTATATATATATGTGTGTGTGTGTGTGTGTGTATGCTTATGTATATGTGTGTGTATATGAATGATGTGGGTACAACAACAAAACAACAATGACCATAATAACACTATTATATTTGTGTACAGTATATATATGTGTGTGTGTGTGTGTGTGTGTGTGTGTATGCTTATGTATATGTGTGTGTATATGAATGATGTGGGTACAACAAAACAACAATGCCCATAATAACACTATTATATTTGTGTACAGTATGTATATGTGTGTGTGTGTATGCTTATGTATATGTGTGTGTATATGAATGATGTGGGTACAATAACAACAACAAAACAACAATGACCATAATAACACTAATATATTTGTGTACAGTATATATATATATGTGTGTGTGTGTGTGTGTGTGTGTATGCTTATGTATATGTGTGTGTATATGAATGATGTGGGTACAACAAAACAACAATGACCATAATAACACTATTATATTTGTGTACAGTATATATATGTGTGTGTGTGTGTGTATGCTTATGTATATGTGTGTGTATATGAATGATGTGGGTACAACAACAAAACAACAATGACCATAATAATAACACTATTATATTTGTGTACAGTATATATATATGTGTGTGTGTGTGTGTGTGTATGCTTATGTATATGTGTGTGTATATGAATGATGTGGGTACAACAACAAAACAACAATGACCATAATAACACTATTATATTTGTGTACAGTATATATATGTGTGTGTATGCTTATGTATATGTGTGTGTATATGAATGATGTGGGTACAATAATAATAATAACAACAACAACAATGACCATAACACTATTATTATATTTCCATCCCCAGCATCAACATTATATTTGTATCTTATGTTGTTGCTGCTATTGTTGTTATTTTACATGTACATATAACACAGCACAATAGTTCCAGGGGTCTGGGATTCGTCTCTGAATATTGGGCTATTATAATTGTTGTTGTTGTTGTTGTTGTTAGGGAAGAACAAACAAATTGAAAAGTTTGCTACTTTGGGACTATCTTTGTCAGCCAATCCCCATCCTTGTCCTCTGCTGCCATCCAGTGGCCATTTTTGGAACTGCATTACAATATAAGGGGAGTTTTGAGTTTTCCTAGCATAATGGGAGTTGTAGTCCCTTGTAGGTGTTATGATTACACTAATTTGAAGCTAAAAAGACGCTGTATTTACATGGGCAACTATTTTGGATAAAATATACTGTATTTCCATTATTTTGGGAGCATTGGATGCTGCATTGTCACTAAATTGGAGCATTTTTGCACACATTTTGGGGTCAAAATATATTGTATTTCCACTATTTTTGGATAAAATGCACTGTATTAACACGTGCAAGGCTTACCTGGCAGGATTGTTTCCATTCACACGTGGAACTTGTGTTGGTTTGGAATAAGGTACAATAATAATAGTAGTAATAATAATAATAATAATAATGGTTCAATATATATATATATATATATATATATATATATATATATATATATATATATATTCGACTTGATTTCTGCCCTTTGTTAAAGAAGCAACGCAACTGCCTCATTCCTTGATGCACAGCTGCACCTAATAAGGTTTCATTACCGCCTTAAAGGTGCATCCACACTGGAGACTTAACCCGGTTTGATACCACTTGGAACTGCTCGATGCAGGATCATTGCATTGTATTTTTACAAGGTCTTTTCTGCTCAATCCCAGGACTGTACCAATCCCAGGATTCCATAGCATTAAACCAGGGAAGTTAAAGCGGGATTAAACTGGGTTAAAGCCACAGTGTAGCTGCACCCAAAAGGTTCCAAGCTCCAGGTGGGAATCTCCTCTCCAGGTTAACTAAGCTTTCGTTTAATTGCAAACTATACTTTTATTTAATTGTGGGATTGCAAAAATTAATTGCAACCTTCCTTTAATTAATTGCAAGCGGGATTAAACTGGGTTAAAGCCATAGTGTAGCTGCACCCAAAAATTGCAAACTCCAGGTGGGAATCTGCTCTCCAAGTTAAGTCATTGCAAACTAAGCTTTCATTTAACTGTGGGATTGCAAAAATTAATTGCAACCTTCCTTTAATTAATCGCAAACGGGATTAAACTGGGTTAAAGCCACAGTGTAGCTGCACCCAAAAGTTGCAAGCTCCAGGTGGGAATCTGCTCTCCAGGTTAACTCATTGCAAACTATACTTTCATTTAATTGTGGGATTGCAAAAATTAATTGCAACCTTCCTTTAATTAATTGCAAGCGGGATTAAACTGGGTTAAAGCCACAGTGTAGCTGCACCCAAAAGTTGCAAGCTCCAGGTGGGAATCTGCTCTCTGGGTTAACTCATTGCAAACTATACTTTCATTTAATTGTGGGATTGCAAAAATTAATTGCAACCTTCCTTTAATTAATTGCAAGCGGGATTAAACTGGGTTAAAGCCACAGTGTAGCTGCACCCAAAAGTTGCAAGCTCCAGGTGGGAATCTGCTCTCTGGGTTAACTCATTGCAAACTAAGCTTTCATTTAATTGTGGGATTGCAAAAATTAATTGCAACCTTCCTTTAATTAATTGCAAGCGGGATTAAACTGGGTTAAAGCCACAGTGTAGCTGCACCCAAAAGTTGCAAGCTCCAGGTGGGAATCTGCTCTCTGGGTTAAACTCATTGCAAACTAAGCTTTCATTTAATTGCAAACTATACTTTTATTTAATTGTGGGATTGCAAAAATTAATTGCAAACTTCCTTTAATTAATTGCAAAACCTTCATTTAATTAATTGCAAAACCCACCCTCATTTAATTAATTGCAAAACCCACCTTCGTTTAATTAATTGCAAAACCCACCTTCATTTAGTTAATTGCAAAACCTCCATCATTTAATTAATTGCAAAACCCACCTTCATTTAATTAATTGAAAAAAAACCTACCTTCATTTCATTAACTGCAAAAAGCCAGCTTCCCAACTGCAAACTCCACCATCTGCAGGTGGAAATAAAGATTCCTCCCCAAGAAAACTACAGCTCCCAGAATGCAAAGAGGAAGCAGGAAAGGAAGAGCTGCCCCTAAGCCTGCTGGGAAATGGAGTTTTGTTGGGCTGCAAAACAGAACTCGCTTTCCCAGAATCCATTTCGGTGGAGGAAAGGAGGAAGGAAACAGGAAGGTCAGAAGAAGAAGCACAAAGAAGGGGGAAGGTGAGTTGCAAAGGGAGTTTGCATGATTTGCATTGCATTGGCACTCTGCACATGCTCAGGAGCCCATCCCCAAATCCAAACTGCCCCAGAAATATCCACCATGCCTTTTGTTTATCCATTATTATGGATCCTGGCACTCTGCACATGCTCAGGAGCCCCAGCCCCCAAATCCAAACTGCCCCAGAAATATCCACCATGCCTTTTGCTTTCAGATTGGTCCTTTTTGTCATAATAATAATAATAGTTATGATTTTAATAATTAAAATAATTAAGAGATCCCTTTAAATGCATATATAGGCCAATTGTAGTTATTTCAAAATCCCCGACACTTCTGGCCCCAATGCATTTTGCATTAAGGATTTTCAACCCATTAGATAATAATAATAATAGTTTTGATTGTAATAATTAACATAATTAAGAGATCTCATTAAGTGCCGATAGGCCAATGCAGGTATTCCAGAATCCCCGACATTTCTGGTCCCAATGCCTTTTGCATAAAGGATATCCAACCTGTTACTATTTTATTATTATTCAGTATTATTATTATTTATTTATATTTTATAATCAAAATAATTAAGAGATCTCATTAAGTGCCGATAGGCCAATGCAGGTATTCCAGAATCCCCGACACTTCTGTTCCCAATGCCTTTTGCATAAAGGATATCCAACCTGTTACTATTTTATTATTATTCAGTATTATTATTATTTATTTATATTTTATAATCAAAATAATTAAGAGATCTCATTAAGTGCCGATAGGCCAATGCAGGTATTCCAGAATCCCCGACACTTCTGTTCCCAATGCCTTTTGCATAAAGGATATCCAACCTGTTACTATTTTATTATTATTCAGTATTATTATTATTTATTTATATTTTATAATCAAAATAATTAAGAGATCTCATTAAGTGCCGATAGGCCAATGCAGGTATTCCAGAATCCCCGACACTTCTGTTCCCAATGCCTTTTGCATAAAGGATATCCAACCTGTTACTATTTTATTATTATTCAGTATTATTATTATTTATTTATATTTTATAATCAAAATAATTAAGAGATCTCATTAAGTGCCGATAGGCCAATGCAGGTATTCCAGAATCCCCGACACTTCTGGTCCCAATGCCTTTTGCATAAAGGATATCCAACGTGTTACTATTTTATTATTATTCAGTACAGTAGAGTCTCACTTATCCAACATTCTGGATTATCCAACGCATATTTGTAGTCAATATTTTCAATATATCGTGATATTTTGGTGCTAAATTCGTAAATACAGTAATTACTACATAGCATTACTGTGTATTGAACTATTTTTTCTGCCAAATTACTGTATAACATGATGTTTTGGTGCTTCATTTGTAAAATCATAACCTAATTTGATGTTTAATAGGCTTTTCCTTAATCCCTCCTTATTATCCAACATATTCGCTTATCAAAGGTTCTGCCGGCCCGTTTATGTTGGATAAGTGAGACTCTACTGTATTCCAAAATCCCCGACACTTCTGGCCCCAATGCATTTTGCATAAAAGATATTCAACCTATTAAATTATTATTATTATTATTATTATTATTATTATTATTATTATTATTATTATTCTATATTATTATTTTAATACAGTAGAGTCTCACTTATCCAAGCCTCGCTTATCCAACGTTCTGGATTATCCAACACATTTTTGTAGTCAATGTTTTCAATACATCGTGATATTTTGGTGCCAAATTCGTAAATACAGTAATTACAACAATAACATTACTGCGTATTGAACGACTTTTTCTGTCAAATTTGTTGTATAACATGATGTTTTGGTGCTTAATTTGTGAAATCATAACCTAATTTGATGTTTAATAGGCTTTTTCTTAATCCCTCCTTATTATCCAAGATATTCGCTTATCCAAGGTTCTGCCAGCCCGTTTAGCCTGGATAAGTGAGACTCTGCTGTAATATAATTATTATTTTAATAGATATGATTATAATACATATTATTTTATAATCATATTAATCAAAATAATTAAGAGATCCCATTATGGGTTTATATATCCCTTGCCCAGTTTCCAACAGACCTCACAACCTCTGAGGATGCCTGCCATAGATGGCCAGACAGCCAAGAAAACTCACAGCAACCCAGTGATTCTGGCCATGAAAGCCTTCAACTACATAATAATAATAATAATAATAATAATAATAATAATAATAATAATAATAACAACAACAACATAATAACAACAATGTAATAATAATGATATAATAACAATATAATAATAACAATAATAACGATATAATAACAATAGTAACGATATAATAATGATATAATAATGATTAATACTAATAACAATGTAATAATAATAATGATGTATTATTATTATTATTATTATGTCAGAACCCTGCTACTAGAGCCTGGATGTGGCTCTGAGTTTCAGGGTCACTGACATTGATAAGACACCTGCGTCCCAGGACTCGGAGGAGAAACGGCTGATGGACTTGGCGGGGAATTTGCGCGGGGTTTTACTGAGCGGGAAGAGACTGTTCAAATGAGGGGGAGGGTATATAAAGGAGGGTTGGCCGGAGCCTCCCATTCTTGGCTTTTCTGATGTTCATGTTTCCTACAGTAAAAGTTCCTGGTGATACCACAGAGAGTCTCGTGTGTTCATTCAGGAGCGGCTGTGGTGAGCTGACACTAAGCCAAGAATGGGAGGCTCCGGCCAACCCTCCTTTATATACCCTCCCCCTCATTTGAACAGTCTCTTCCCGCTCAGTAAAACCCCGCGCAAATTCCCCGCCAAGTCAGAACCCTGCTACTACAAATTCCCCGCCAAGTCAGAACCCTGCATCGAGACATCGCTGGCCCAGGCGAGGAGGCACCGAGGAGGGCTACAGCAGCGGCCGCAGATGAAAGAGGGGAGCCGGAAGGAGGGATCAACCCCAGCCGGGAGGAGAACGGAGCCGACAGGGAACGTGAGCACCAGCAGGAGGGGCTGCTTCGTGTGCGGCCGTTTGGGCCACAGGGCTGCCGAGTGCTGGCAGAGAAAAGGGGAAGGCGGAGGCCCGCCCAAACCAAGAGCCGTGGCAGGGAAACGCGCCGAGGAAGAACCACCGATGAGGCACCACTCGGGGGGGTTGGTAAGTCAGGACAAAGCCATGATAGTGGTCCCCATTCAGCTGGAAAGTGGCAGCAAACAAGCAACCTGCAAAGCATTTGTGGATTGTGGATGTTCCAGGAACATCATCTCCCCTGAATTAGCCGAGGGATTGGGATGCGAAAGAACGAACCTAGAATCCCCAATAGCTTTTTCGCAGTTGGACGGATCCACAGCATCGGGATCATTAGCTAAGTACAGTGCCGAAGATGTAAAGTGTAAGATAGGGAGTTGGGAAGGAAAGGTGTCATTTGTGATATCACAAATAGCCAGCTATAATGTTATACTAGGCATGCCATGGCTGGGGCAGGCCAACCCGCAAATCAACTGGGAGGATAAGAGCATGATCTTCAGGATGAAGTTGGAAGGAGGGAGCCAGGAAGTGGAAAGGGAGCCGGGGAAAAGGGGGGAGGAAGACTCTATCAGGATAGCAGAACTGGCAGATAAATTACCCCCAGAGTATCGGGATTTTGTGGACGTATTTGATGAGAAGGAAGCAGACAGTTTCCCACCGAAGCGGAGAGTTGAAGTGAAGATAGAGCTAGTCCCAGGAGCAGAGCTTCCTAAGGCAAAAATATACCCAATGTCGGCTAGGGAAAAGGAGGAACTGAGAAAATACATTGATAAAAACCTAGCGAGGGGTTTCATAGAGCCTTCAAATTCCCCTCTAGGGGCGCCTGTGTTGTTCAGGCGCAAAAAGGACCAAACGCTGAGGCTCTGCATTGACTACAGGGGCCTGAATGCAATCAGTTCTGGAAATAAATACCCCCTACCTTTAGTGAAGGACTTGATCGCCCAGTTATCGGAGGGACAGATATTCACTAAATTGGACTTAATTGAAGCGTACCATAAATTGCAGATTAAACCAGAGGACAGGTGGAAGACGGCCTTCTCCTGTGCATTCGGATTATTCAATTATCGTGTGCTCCCTTTCGGTTTGTGCGGCGGAGGCGCCGCGTTCATGCAATTAATCAACGAAGTGTTGCATCCATTGTTGTACAAGGGAGTCTTTGTTTTTTTAGATGACATATTGTTAGTATCTCGGACTAAGGAGCAACACATAGAACTAGTCAGGGAAGTCCTGCAAAAGTTGAGAGAAGCAAAACTGTATGCGAAGCTTGCCAAGTGCGAGTTCAATAAAGACCAGATAGACTTTCTGGGGTATAGGATTTCCTCCCAGGGAGTGGCGATGGACCCTGCGAAGGTAGAAGACGTGAGGGGGTGGGAAGCCCCCAAAACACGGAAGCAGCTGCAATCCTTCCTAGGGTTCGCAAACTTCTATAGAACATTTATCAAGGACTTTGCGCGCCTCACTTTGCCATTAACGGATTTGTTAAAGACTAAAGGCAGGGGAGAAACAGCCAAAGTGAAGGCCCCAGGGGCCAAACTGACCTGGACAATAGAATGCCAGGAAGCTTTCGAAGCCCTTAAAAAGCGTTTTACTGAGGAGCCTGTCCTACAGCACCCTGATATGTCTAAAGCCTTTGTATTACATTGCGATGCGTCAGACCGGGCATATGGGGCAGTTCTGCTACAGAAAGACGAGGGGGGGAACCTGAAGCCATGTGGCTATCTGTCAAAAAAGTTTAGCGATACAGAAAAAAACTGGCCGATTTGGGAGAGAGAAGCCTTAGCGATTCTAAAAGCACTAGAGTGCTGGAGACACTTTCTGGAAGGAAGTGGAACACCGTTTGAGGTGTGGACTGACCATAGAAATTTACAGTATCTAAGATCCCCTCGTAAACTATCAGCGAAGCAAATTAGATGGGCCCAATATTTCAGCCGTTTTGATTTCAGACTCAGATTCTTCCAGGGGAAACATAATATACTCGCTGACGCTCTCTCTCGGATGCCTCAGCACGGGGGAGGAATTCAGGAATCTGAAGGGAGTATTTTTCTTGATAAGCAATGGGGCCTGGCAGTACTAACTCGAGCACAAGCGGCCAAAGAAAACAAACGTACTGCCATTTCCACGGGGGGAGGAGAAATATGGGAGGAAGAGTTGAAGCGAGCGTATGGAATGGACAAATGGTTACAAACAAACAAAGAAAAGGGAGAATTGTGTGGGGATTTGGTGTTTGTAAATAAGAAATTGTATATTCCTGAATGTTTAAGACGAGAAATGTTAAGGAAGTACCATGATAACAAGGGTGCGGGTCATCTAGGCCCCACCAGGACTATTAAACTGTTGGCCAAACAATGCTGGTGGCCCGGAATGAGGAAAGACGCCAGGGGATACGTCACGCAGTGTGAATTATGTGCAGAGGGAAAAACACCACCGGGGAAGCCCCAGGGGCTATTGCAGAAGGTGGTGGAGCCCATGAGGCCATGGGAATGCGTAGCCATGGATTTTGTAGGCGAACTACCCCCCAGCAGAGGCCACAGATACATTTGGACAATATTGGACCTATTCTCAAAACAGGCACACTTTGTGGCTCTGCCAAAACTCCCTTCAGCTGAAAAACTTGCTGATTTGTATGTGAAGCATGTATATCGCCTACATGGGTGTCCCGACAAGATAATTAGTGACCGGGGAGTCCAATTTACTGCAAAATTTTGGGGAAAATTCTTACAGCTGTTAGGAGCAGAAAGGAACCTGAGCTCGGCCTTTCATCCCGCGACCAACGGGGGGGTCGAACGTACCCAACAGACACTGTGCCAATTCTTAAGGATGTACACCAATTATAGACAGGATGATTGGGCGGACCTTCTTCCGTTTGCTGAGATGGCTTTTAACGGGGCCGTACATTCGGCCACAGGTCGTGCCCCATTCGAAATAGTATACGGACAGGAGGTGGCACCTTTCCCCAGGCTACCCGAGTGGAAGGAAGGGGAGGGCCAGACCGACGAGGAATGGCCGGCCAAAATCAAGCAAGGGTGGCAAACCGTGGTAGAGGCATTGCGGGAAACACAAAAGAAGTACAAGCTCTTTGCGGATCGTAGGCGCCGAGAGGGGGACAAATTGGGCGAAGGAGATCTGGTTTGGCTGAGCACAAAAAACCTGAAATTGGGGTTCCCATCCAAGAAATTGGCTCCACGCTATATAGGGCCATTCAGGGTAGCAAAAAGAATAAACGAAGTGACCTATGAGCTGAGGCTACCAAAGGACCTAGGAAAGGTACACCCGGTATTCCATTGCAGCCTGTTAAAAAAGTATAAAGGAACTCTGGACAGCGGAGAACAATAGTTGTGTTTAATCTTTTCCTTCCAGGACGAAGGGGAGGAGGACGCCATGTCAGAACCCTGCTACTAGAGCCTGGATGTGGCTCTGAGTTTCAGGGTCACTGACATTGATAAGACACCTGCGTCCCAGGACTCGGAGGAGAAACGGCTGATGGACTTGGCGGGGAATTTGCGCGGGGTTTTACTGAGCGGGAAGAGACTGTTCAAATGAGGGGGAGGGTATATAAAGGAGGGTTGGCCGGAGCCTCCCATTCTTGGCTTTTCTGATGTTCATGTTTCCTACAGTAAAAGTTCCTGGTGATACCACAGAGAGTCTCGTGTGTTCATTCAGGAGCGGCTGTGGTGAGCTGACAATTATTATTATTATTATTAAGTGTTTAGGACTGGGTGATGTATTATTATTATTATTATTATTATTAATAATAATAATAATACATCACCCAGTCCTAAACACTTGGGAAGTGTTCGACTTGTGATTTTGTGATACGAAATCCAGCATATCTATCTTGTTTGCTGTGTCACACAATAATAATAATAATAATAATAATACATCACACAGTCCTAGACACTTGGGAAGTGTTCGACTTGTGATTTTGTGATACGAAATCCAGCATATCTATCTTGTTTGCTGTGTCATAATAATAATAATAATAATAAAATCACCCAGTCCTAAACACTTGGGAAGTGTCCAACTTGTGATTTTGTGATACGAAATGCAGCATGTCTATCTTGTTTGCTGTGTCATAATAATAATAATAATAATAATAATAATAATAATAATAATAATAAAATTCACACAGTCCTAGACACTTGGGAAGTGTCCGACTTGGGATTTTGTGATACGAAATCCAGCATATCTATCTTCTTTGCTGTGTCATACAATAATAATCATAATCATAATAATAATTATTTCTGTGGTAACCCACTACTATCTTGTTTGCTGTATCATAATAAAATAATATTAATAATAAACATCACACAGTCCTAGACACTTGGGAAGTGTTCGACTTGTGATTTTGTGATACGAAATCCAGCATATCTATCTTGTTTGCTGTGTCATAATAATAATAATAATAATAATAATAATAATAATAATAATAAACATCACACAGTCCTAGACACTTGGGAAGTGTCCGACTTGGGATTTTGTGATACGAAATCCAGCATATCTATCTTCTTTGCTGTGTCATACAATAATAATCATAATCATAATTATTATTGTTATTATTTCTGTGGTAACCCACTACTATCTTCTTTGCTGTGTCATAATAAAATAATATTAATAATAAACATCACACAGTCCTAGACACTTGGGAAGTGTTCGACTTGTGATTTTGTGATACGAAATCCGGCATGTCTATCTTGTTTGCTGTGTCGTCATAATAATAATAATAATAATAATAATAAGCATCACACGGTCCTAGACACTTAGGAAGTGTTTGACTTGTGATTTTGTGATACGAAATCCTGCATATCGATCTTGTTTGCTGTATCATAATAATAATAATAATAATAATAATAATAATGATAATAATAAACATCACACAGTCCTAGACACTTGGGAAGTGTTCGACTTGTGATTTTGTGATACAAAATCCTGCATATCGATCTTGTTTGCTGTGTCGTCATAATAATAATAATAATAATAATAATAATAATAATAATAAACATCACACGGTCCTAGACACTTAGGAAGTGTTTGACTTGTGATTTTGTGATACGAAATCCTGCATATCGATCTTGTTTGCTGTGTCATAATAATAATAATAATAATAATAATAATAATAATAATAATAATAATAATAAACATCACACAGTCCTAGACACTTGGGAAGTGTTTGACTTGTGATTTTGTGATACGAAATCCAGCATATCTATCTTCTTTGCTGTGTCATAATAATAATAATAATAATAATAATAATAATAATAATAATAATAATAATAATAATAATAAACATCACACAGTCCTAGACACTTGGGAAGTGTTTGACTTGTGATTTTGTGATACGAAATCCTCCATATCAATCTTGTTTGCTGTGTCATAATAATAATAATAATAATAATAATAATAATAATAATAATAATAATAATAAACATCACACAGTCCTAGACACTTGGGAAGTGTTTGACTTGTGATTTTGTGATACGAAATCCTGCATATCGATCTTGTTTGCTGTGTCATAATAATAATAATAATAATAATAATAATAATAATAATAATAAACATCACACAGTCCTAGACACTTGGGAAGTGTTCGACTTGTGATTTTGTGATACGAAATCCTGCATATCGATCTTGTTTGCTGTGTCATACTATGTCTTTGTGTCAATAATAATAGTAATGATATAACAATCTTTCTCTGTCCTCCCACCTTGCAGGCCTTGCTGATGATCTCCGCCGGCCTCTTGTTCCTCGGCCGGACCCTCTTCCGCCCCACTTGCTTCTCGGCCCGATCCTTCTCGTCTCCGCCGGGACCCATGGAGGGGAAGCCGGTGGCGTCGGGGATTCGTTCCAAGCTCCAGCGCGCCCTGGACCCGGTCCACTTGGAGGTGGCCAACGACAGCCACATGCACGCCGTGCCGCGGGGCTCGGAGACCCACTTCCGGGTGATCGTGGCCAGCCGGCGCTTCGAGGGCCTCTCGCTCATCCACCGGCACCGGCTGGTCAACGAGATCCTCCAGGAAGAGCTCTCCGGCCCGGTCCACGCCCTCTCCATCCAGGCCAAGACCCCCGAGCAGTGGGAGAAGAACCCCCAAGGCATCGAGGCCCCCAAGTGTTTGGGGGGCTCCAAGCACGACCCCCAAATGGGCACCAAGGCCTCGTAGGCCACGGCCGGGAACCAGCCCCCCAACCCATCCGTCTTCCCAGTGCCTTCGGTTCACTCGTTTCCAAATAAATGGATTTGCACGATGGTGGCATTCCCGATTTGGGGTTTGGTGGGAGTTGTAGTTCACCTACGTCCAGAGAGCACTGTGGACTCCAAACAATAGCTCTGGACCAAACTTGGCACCAATACTCAATATGCCCAATGTCAACATTGGTGGAGTTTGGGGGAAATTAGACCTTGGCATTTGGGAGTTGTAGTTTGCTGGGATTTATAGGTCACCTACATCCAGAGACACTATGGACGCAAACCATGATGATCTGGATCAAACTTGGCACCAATACTCAATATGCCCAAATGTCAGCATTGGTGGAGTTTGGGGGAAATTAGACCTTGGCATTTGGGAGTTGTAGTTTGCTGGGATTTATAGGTCACCTACATCCAGAGACACTATGGACGCAAACCATGATGATCTGGATCAAACTTGGCACCAATACTCAATATGCCCAAATGTCAGCATTGGTGGAGTTTGGGGGAAATTAGACCTTGGCATTTGGGAGTTGTAGTTTGCTGGGATTTATAGGTCACCTACATCCAGAGACACTATGGACGCAAACCATGATGATCTGGATCAAACTTGGCACCAATACTCAATATGCCCAAATGTCAGCATTGGTGGAGTTTGGGGGAAATTAGACCTTGGCATTTGGGAGTTGTAGTTTGCTGGGATTTATAGGTCACCTACATCCAGAGACACTATGGACGCAAACCATGATGATCTGGATCAAACTTGGCACCAATACTCAATATGCCCAAATGTCAACATTGGTAGAGTTTGGGGGAAATTAGACCTTGGCATTTGGGAGTTGTAGTTTGCTGGGATTTATAGGTCACCTACATCCAGAGACACTATGGACGCAAACCATGATGATCTGGATCAAACTTGGCACCAATACTCAATATGCCCAAATGTCAACATTGGTGGAGTTTGGGGAAAATTAGACCTTAAAATTTGAGAGTTGTAGTTTGCTAGGATTTATAGTTCACCTACATCCAGAGACACTATGCACTCCAAACAATGAATCTGGATCAAACTTGGCACCAATACTCAATATGCCCAAATGTCAACATTGGTGGAGTTTGGGGAAAATTAGACCTTAAAATTTGAGAGTTGTAGTTTTCTGGGATTTATAGTTCGCCTACAATCAGAGCCGCTTGGACCCCATCAATGATACAATTGGGCCAAACTTCCCTGGAGGTTTTGAAGCAGAAGCTTGCCAGCCATCTGTCGGGAGGGATTAGATTGTGTCTTCCCGCCTGGCAGAATGGGGTTGGATTGCATGACCTTTGGGGTCCCTTCCAACACTTTGGTTCTGTGATTCCCTCTCCTCCCAAATCGGGAATGGCCCAATCATGCTTAATAATAATAATAATGTATAATAATGTATTATTATTATTATTATTATTATTATTATCAACATTAATAGATCCCATTAAGTGCATATAGGCCAATGCAGGTATTCCAAAATCCCCAACACTTCTGGCTCCAATGCATTTTTCATTAAGAATATTCAACCCGTTATATAATAATAATCTATAATAATAAGCTATAATAATAATAATAATCTATAATAATAATTAATATTATGATTTTAATAATTAAAATAATTAAGAGATACCATTAAGTAAATATAGCCCAATGCAAGTATTCCATAATAATAATAACAACAACAACAACCAGTCCAACCCCTTTTTGCCAGGCAGGAAGACACCATCCAACCCCTCCCGACAGATGGCCAACTGCTTCAAAATCTCCAGAAGAGGAAATTCCACTGGACCACCCAGGATTCCATGGCAGATGTCAAAACTGCTTTAATTCTACAGTGTAGATGCACCATAGTCTGAGGACGGAGATAAAAAGAAGGGAAGAGAAAGGGAAGGAAAAAAGGAAGGGAAGGAATGAAAGAAGGAAGGAAGGAAGGGAAGGAGGCAAAGGAAGGAAGGGAAGGAAGGAAAGAAAGAATGGAAGGAATGGGAAAAGGAAAGGCATGAAGGAAAGAAAGCAAGAAAAGGGAAGGGAAGAAGGGGAAGGTGAGAAGGAAAGAAAGGAAGGGAAGGAGAAAAAAAGGAAAGTTGAGAAGGAAGGGAAGGAAAGGAAGAAGGGAAGGGAAGACAGAACAAAAGGAAGAGAAAGGAAGGAAGAGCGTGAAAGAGAAAGGAAGAGAAGACAAGTGGAAGGAAAGAAAGGAAGAAGGGAAGACAGAACAAAAGGAAGAGCGTGAAAGGAAGGAAGAGAAAACAAGAAGTGGAACGAAAGAAGGGAAGGGAAGGAAAGACAGAACAAAAGGAAGAGGAAGGAAGGAAGAGAAGACAAGAAGTGGAAGGAAAGAAGGGAAGGAAAGAGAACAAAAGGAAGAGGAAGGAAGGAAGAGTGTGAAAGGAAGGAAGAGAAGACAAGAAGTGGAAGGAAAGAAAGAAGGGAAGGAAAGACAGAACAAAAGAGGAAGGAAGGAAGAGTGTGAAAGGAAGGAAGACAAGACAAGAAGTGGAAGGAAAAAAGGAAGGAAAGACAAAAGGAAGAGGAAGGAAGGGCATGAAAGAAAGGAAGAGAAGGCAAGAAGTGGAAGGGAAGAGAAGGGAAGGAAAGACAGAATAAAAGGAAGAGGAAGGAAGGAAGGGCGTGGAAGGAAGGAAAAGAAGGAAGGGAAGGAGAGGAAAGAAGGTAAGTTGAGAAGGAATTAAGTGAATGAAAGGGAAGGAAGGAAGGGTATGAAAGACAAGGAAAGAAGGAAGGGAAGGCAAGAAGTGGAACAAAAGGAAAGAAGGAAAGGAAAGGAAGAAAGGAAGGGACGGAAAGAAAAGAAGGGAAGGGATGGAAAGAAAGGAAGAAGGGAAGGAAATACAGAAAAGGAAGGGGGAGGAAGGAAGGGCGTGAAAGAAAGGAAGAGAAGGGAAGGAGAGGAAAGAAGGAAAGTTGAGAAGGAAGAAAGGGCGTGAAAGAAAGGAAGAAGGGAAGGCAAGAAGTGGAACAAAAGGAAAGAAGGAAGGAAGGGAAAGAAAGGAAGAAGGGAAGGGCGTGAAAGAAAGGAAGGAAGAAAAGGCAAGACAGAAGGAGAGAAAAGAAGGAAGGAAGGGCGTGAAAGGAAGGAAGAGAAGGCAAGAAGGAAGGAGAGGAAGGAAGGGCATGAAAGAAAGGAAGGAAGAGAAGAAGGAAGGAGAGGAAAGAAGGAAAGTTGAGAAGGAGGGAAGGGTATGAAAGAAAGGAAGGAAGAGAAGGAATGAAGGAAGGGAAGGCAAAAAGTGGAAGGAAAGAAAAGGGAAGGAAAGGAAGAAGGGAAGGGAAGACAACAAAAGGAAGGAGGGAAAGAAAGAAAGGGAAGAAGAAGGGAGAAAGGAAGGGAGGGAATGAAAAAAGGAACAATGGAAGGAAGGAAGGGAGGAAGGGGGCAGGAAACTGAGGCTGGAGTCCCATCTCTGCCATTCAAACTCTCTGAAGGCCCGTCAACCGACGTCTCCAAGAAGAACCAGAGACTCCACAAACCAGAACCAACTCAACGCTTCCAATATTTCATCTCTTGCTGCAGAGTTTCGTTCCGAAAAGAGCAAAATCGAAGCCGAAACGGTTCCGGTATTTATAATTTTTTTCAAACTCTTTTTATTGATTTTTTTGTATCTCCATTTTTACATTGATTTGTATCGACTACGAGTTCATAACACCAGAGGCGGAAGGGAGTCGAGAGCCTGGCGTTGGGCCGAAGCCGGACACGTACCACATTTTTATTGATTCTCCTTTCAAAAAAAGACGCTTTCTTTCCCCCACCCGCTCCATACACACAACATACACACTTTGCTCGACACTCGAGTTGTGTCGTCGTCTCATTCTCGGCTTCTGGTTTTTATTTATTTTTTGTCATATATTTTTTTTTTATACAAAATGGAACGAACCGGAGAAGAAGACCACCACGGAATGGTTTTTTTTTTTTCTTTCGCTCGTTTGTTTTCTCGTTTCCTGATTTGTCGTCGTTTTGTGTTTTTTATTTTTTTCAATTATTCTTTTACAAACACCTAAAAACTACACCACAGCACAAGGTTTTGCTCGTATATTATGATGATTATTATTATTTTTTTATCGTCTTTTCTCGAGTTTTTGTTTTGCATACAGACAGAAACTACGGATGGATCGGATGTCATTGGTCGTTTCGTTTTTTGATTTTTCTCGTTTCGTTGCAAAATCGGGCTTATACACGGGGAAAAAAGGATACGATCGAACGGGAAGGAAAGAGGTTTCGGAAGGCGGGAAACGCCATGTGCTTTTGGAAACCCCGTCGGACGTTTGGAACACTTTCAACCAAAATAAACTGATTTATTTCCTCTCCAAGGAGGCCGCTCTTTCCCAAAGGGACTCAGAAGTATTTAGAAACAAACACATACTTTTGCATGGTCCGTTCATAAGTCTAGGACTGGATGGAAGGACAAATAGTAGCATTGGAAGGGACCCACAGAGGCCATCTAGTCTAACCCCATTTTGCAGAAAGCTGCTCATCCATACCCTATCTAAATCTTCTATATATATAATAAAAAAGTCAATGTTTGTATGTGGGTATGTACGTATGCAGGTATGTGGCAGCTTTCTGATTGGCCACCACTTCCACAGGCCACTGAGACCACCAGAAATGACGGATCTGGCCCAAACTTGACACATTGAACCCCCATGAGGCACTTTATGGCCTGGTGCTGTTTGGGGGAGGATGGACCAAGGATGATGGGATTTGCAGTACTTTCAAACACTTTAACTCCTATAGACTACTGCAATGCCCACCAATGATAGAAATGGACCAAACTTGGCACACAGAACTCCTGTGGACCCCTTTACGTCCTGATGTATATTGGGGCAAGATGGACCAAGGATGATGGGATTTGCAGTACTTTCAAACACTTTAACTCCCACAGACTACTGCAATGCCCACCAATGATAGAAATGGACCAAACTTGGCACACAGAATCCCTGTGGTCCCCTTTACGTCCTGATGTATATTGGGGCAGGATGGACCAAGGATGATGGGATTTGCAGTACCTTCCCTCACTTCTTGAGACCACAGCAACTGCCACAAATCACAGAACTGAACCAAACCAGGCACACAGATCCCAAATGACCCACTTCACATGCTGCAGCACTTTGACGGAGGGTGGACCAAGGATTATGGGATTTGCAGTACATTCATCCAATTCACCTCCCACAAACCCCTGTGATGGCCATGAATGACAAAACTGTATCAAACTTGACACGCACGTGCAGGGTAGCCCACTTTACATCCTGGTGCAGTTTGGGGGGGGAGGGACCGTGGATGATGGGACTTGCACTATCTTCAGTCACTTCCTGGGACTACTGTGACCCCCACCAATGACTGATCAAGACCAAACTTGGCACATAGAGCCACCATGGCCCACTCTACATCTTGGTGAGGTTTGAAAGAGCTTGGACCTTGGATGATGGGACTTGCAGTATGTTCACTCGCTTCCCGAGACCACTGTCACCCCCATCAATGTCTCATCAAGACCAAACTTGACACAGACAACACCCAGGACTCACTCTACACCCAGGTGCAGTTTGGAGGACGATGGACCATGCACGATGGGACTTCCAATACCTTCACTCACTTCCTGAGAGCACCGCGACCCGCACAAATGACTGATCAAGACCAAACATGGTACATGGAGCCCCCATGACCTACTCTACATACTGGCTCTGTTTGCAGAGGGATGGACACTGGACGATGGGACTTGCATATGGGAGCTCACCCGCACCCACTGAACCCAGCTGACATTGGATATAGGCTACACTTGGAACACAGGCAAACAATGCCTTTCTCAAATGACCGCCGGCTCTCCAAGCTAGTATGAAATAAAATAAACTCTATGCACGATCCATTCACAAGTCTAGGACTGGATGGAAGGATGAATTGTAGCATTGGGAGGGACTCCAGAGGTCATCTAGTCTGACCCCATGTTTCAGAAAGTTGCTCATCCATACTCTTATCTAACTATGGAATAAAATAAACTCTATGCACGATCCATTCACAAGTCTAGGATTGGATGGAAGGATGAATTGTAGCATTGGGAGGGACTCCAGAGGTCATCTAGTCTGACCCCATGTTTCAGAAAGTTGCTCATCCATACTCTTATCTAAATATGGAATAAAATATACTCTATGCCTGGTCCATTCACAAGTCTAGGACTGGGTGGAAGTAAAAATTGCAGAACTGGAAGGGACCCCCAGAGGTCATCTAGTCTGGCCCCATTTTGCAGAAAGATGCCCATCTATAATGTGCCTAAATATGGAATATCATATACTCTATGTATGGCCTGTTCACAAGTCTAGGATCAAATGGAAGTATGGATTGTAGAACCTGAAGGGACCCCCAGAGGTCATCTAGTCTGACCCCATTTTGCAGAAAGATGCCCATCTATAATGTGCCTAAATATGGAATGTCATATACTCTATGTATGGCCTGTTCACAAGTCTAGGATCAAATGGAAGTATGGATTGTAGAACCTGAAGGGACCCCCAGAGGTCATCTAGTCTGACCCCATTTTGCACAAAGCTGCTCATCCATACCCAGTCTAAATGTGGAATAACATATACTCTGTGCATGATCTATTCACAAGCCTAGGACAGGATGAAAGGATGAATTGTAGCATCGGAAGGGACCATGCTCATCCATACCCAATCTAAACATGGATTAAAATATACTCTGTGCATGGTCTATTCACAAACCTAGGATAGGATGGAAGGACGAATTGTAGCATTGGATGGGACCCCCAGAGGTCATCTAGTCTGGCCCCATTTTGCAAAAAGATGCCCATCTAACCTCCATCTAAATATTTGCAGAAATATGCCCATCCATAAACTATCTAAATATGAAATAAAATATAATCTATGTTTGGTCTGTTCACAAGTCTAGGATCAGCTGGAAGGATGAATCGTAGAATTGGGTGGAACCCCCAGAGGCCATCTAGTCTGACCCCATTTTGCAGAAAGATGCCCATCCATACCCGATCTAAATATGGAATAACATATACTCTGTGCATGGTCTGTTCACAAGTCTAGGACTGGGTGGAAGGATGAATTGTAGAACTGTAGGGACCCCCAGAGGTCATCTAGTCTGGCTCCCATTTTGCAGAAAGATGCCCATCTAACCTCTATCTAAATATTTGCAGAAAGATGTCCATCCATACCCTAAGCATGGAATAAAATATACTCTATGCATGGTCCGTTCACAAGTCTAGGACTGGATGGAGGGACGAATCGTAGCATTGGAAGGGACCCCCAGAGGTCATTTAGTCTGGCCCCATTTTGCAGAAAGATGCCCTTTTAAGCTCCATCTAAATATTTGCAGATAGATGCCCTTCTAACCTCCATCTAACTACGGAATAAAATATCCTCTATGCATGATTCGTTCACAAGTCTAGGACTGGATGGAAATAAGAATTGCAGAACTGGAAGGGACCCCCAGAGGTCATCTAGTCTGATCCCATTTTGCAGAAAGATGCCCATCCATACCCGATCTAAATATGGAATAACATATACTCTGTGCATGGTCTGTTCACAAGTCTAGGACTGGGTGGAAGGATGAATTGTAGCATTAGAAGGGACCCCCAGAGGCCATCTAGTCTGACTCCCTTTTTGCAGAAAGATGCCCTAACCTCCATCTAAATATTTGCAGATAGATGCCCATTCATACTGTCTTAAGTATGGAATCAAATATACTCTACACATGATCTATTCACAAGTCTAGGACTGGGTGGAAGGATGAATTGTAGCATTGGAAGGGACCCCCGAGGTCATCTAGTCTGACTCCCGTTTTGCAAAAAGAAGCCTGTCCATACTGTGCCTAAATATGGAATGAAATATACTCTACGCATGATCCGTTCACAAGTCTAGGATGAGATGGAAGTATGAATTGTAGAAAGATACCCATCTAACCTCCATCTAAATGAAATATACTCTATGCATGGGCAATTCAAAAGTCTAGGATTAAATGGAAATATGGATTGTAGAACTGGAAGGGCACCCTAGAGGTCATGTAGTCTGGTTCCATTTTGCAGAAAGCTGCTAATCTATACTCTTATTTAAATATGGAATAACATATACTCTGTGCATGGTCCGTTCCCAAGTCTTGGACTGGATGGAAGGAAGACTCGTAGCATTTCAAGGGACTCCCAGAGGTCATCTATTCTGGCCCCATTTTGCAGAGTGATTCCCATCCATACCCTATCCAAGTGTGGAATAAAATATACTATATACATGGTTCGTTCACAAGTCTAGGAAACGCTCCAGACAAAAATAGGGATCCTGACATAGGCTGAATGGGCATCTGTTGGGAAAGATTGGATGGTGTCTTCCTTCCTATTAGGAATAGGGTTGAACTAGATGGCCCTTGGGTTTCCCTTCTAACTCTATGATTCAGAGTCTGGATGGCCATCTGTCGGGAGGGCTTTGATTGTGTCTTCCTGTCTCGCAGGAATGAGGTTGGACTAGATGGCCTTTAGGGCTCCTTTAAGGATTCTATGAAAAATTGTGGCAAGAAAACTCCATGGTAAGTCAGAAACAACCACATCATATATTTCTCCAACCTTTCCTCCCATGACTTCTTCTCCATCTCCTATGATTTGATCTCCAACCTTTCCTCCTATGACTTCTTCTCCATCTTCTACTATTTGGTCTCCAACCTTTCCTCCTATGCTTTCTTCTCCATCTATTATCATCTGCAACCTTTCCTCCCATGACTTCTCCATCTCCTATGATTTGATCTCCAACCTTTCCTCCCATGACTTCTTCTCCATTTCCTATGATTTGATCTCCAACCTTTCTTCCCAAGACTTCTTCTCCATCTCCTATGATTTGATCTCCAACCTTTCCTCCAATGCTTACTTCTCTAGCTATTATGATCTCAAACCTTTCCACCAATGCTTACTTCTCCATCTCTTATTTGATCTCCAACCTTTCCTCCAATGCTTTCTTCTTCATCTATTGTGATCTCAAACCTTCCCTTCTATGCTTTCTTCTCAATCTCCTATAATGTCTTCTCCATCTCCTATATTTCTCCAACCTTTCATCCCATGATTTCTTCTCCATCTCTTATCTGATCTCCAATCTTCCCTTCTATCTCTTATTTGATCTCCAACTTTTCCTCCAATGCTTTTCTCTCCATCTGATTTGATCTCCAACTTTCTGCCAATGATTTCTTCTCCATCTACAATTTGATCTCCACCCTTGCTTTCTTCTCCATCTATTATGATCTCCAACCTTTCCTCCTATGACTTCTTCTCCGTCTCCTATGATTTAGATCTCCAACTTTTCCTCCTATGCTTTCTTCTCCATCTATTATGTTCTCCAACTTTTCCTTCTATGCTTACTTCTCCATCTATGAGCATCTCCAACCTTTCCTCCTATGACTTCTTCTCCGTCTCCTATGATTTAGATCTCCAACTTTTCCTCCTATGCTTACTTCTCCATCTATGAGCATCTCCAACTTTTCCTCCTATGACTTCTTCTCCATCTCCTATTATTTAATCTCCAACCTTTCCTCCCATGATTACTTCTCCTTATCTGTTAGGATCTCAAACATTTCCTCCGGTGATTTCTTTTTCATCTCTTATGGCTTCTCCATCTCCTATATTTCTTCTCCGTCTCTTATTTGATCTCCAACTTTTCCTCCTATGCTTTTCTCTCCATCTATGATTTGATCTCCAACTTTCCGCCAATGATTTCTTCTCCATCTATTATGATCTCCAACTTTTCCTTCTATGCTTCTCTCCATCGATGATTTGATCTCCAACCTTTCCTCCTATGCTTTCTTCTCCACCTTCTACTATTTAATCTCCAACCTTTCCTCCTATGCTTACTTCTCCATCTATGAGCATCTCCAACCTTTTCTCCTATGACTTCTTCTCCATCTTCTACTATTTGGTCTCCAACCTTTTCTCCTATGCTTTCTTCTCCATCTTCTACTATTTGGTCTCCAACCTTTCCTCCTATGCTTACTTCTCCGTCTATGAGCAACTCCAACCTTTACTCTTATGACTTCTTCTCCATCTTCTACTATTTGGTCTCCAACCTTTCATCCTATGCTTACTTCTCCATCTATTATCATCTCCAATCTTTCTCCCATGACTTCTTCTCCATCTCCTATGATTTGGTCTCCAACCTTTCCTCCCATGACTTCTTCTCCATCTCCTATGATTTGGTCTCCAACCTTTCCTCCCATGACTTCTTCTCCATCTCCTATGATTTGGTCTCCAACCTTTCCTCCCATGACTTCTTCTTCGTCTCCTATGATTTGGTCTCCAACCTTTCCTCCCATGACTTCTTCTTCGTCTCCTATGATTTGGTCTCCAACCTTTCCTCCCATGACTTCTTCTTTGTCTCCTATGATTTGGTCTCCAACCTTTCCTCCCATGACTTCTTCTCCATCTCCTATGATTTGGTCTCCAACCTTTCCTCCCATGACTTCTTCTCCATCTCCTATGATTTAGATCTCCAACCTTTCCTCCTATGCTTACTTCTCCGTCTATGAGCAACTCCAACCTTTACTCTTATGACTTCTTCTCCATCTTCTACTATTTGGTCTCCAACCTTTCATCCTATGCTTACTTCTCCATCTATTATCATCTCCAATCTTTCTCCCATGACTTCTTCTCCATCTCCTATGATTTGGTCTCCAACCTTTCCTCCCATGACTTCTTCTCCATCTCCTATGATTTGGTCTCCAACCTTTCCTCCCATGACTTCTTCTCCATCTCCTATGATTTGGTCTCCAACCTTTCCTCCCATGACTTCTTCTCCATCTCCTATGATTTGGTCTCCAACCTTTCCTCCCATGACTTCTTCTTCGTCTCCTATGATTTGGTCTCCAACCTTTCCTCCCATGACTTCTTCTTCGTCTCCTATGATTTGGTCTCTAACCTTTCCTCCCATGACTTCTTCTCCATCTCCTATGATTTGGTCTCCAACCTTTCCTCCCATGACTTCTTCTCCATCTCCTATGATTTAGATCTCCAACTTTTCCTCCTAGAAGTTCTTCTCTATCTCTTACGATTTCGTCTCCAAACTTTCCTCCTACAATTCCTTCTCCGTGCTTCTTATCTTCCCCCTTGTCCCTTTCTGAACCCGCTACCACTTTCTATATCCTTCTTAACAAGGCCCGGCTGAATCCCAAAAAGGATTGTGCTCTGTTAAGTTATTCGGCATCTTTTTTGGAATGTGAAAGTCGGCCCCAAAATGTGTCCAAAAGACTGCGAGGCAAAGAGGTCTTTCAGGGTGTCGCTACAGAGCAGGGCCGTAATAGGAAAGTTTACTCAAAACTTTTAAAAGTTCAGATGCGAGAGATTCGGAAACTGAACAGAAATGTCACTGTTGGGATCCAGAATTCTTATTTGGAAAAACAGTGCCACGTTCATCCCTGGTGTGACAAGAACTGGCTCCCAACTCAATGGAGCAAAAGCCTAACCTAAAATTCTATATTTCTTTGGGACTACAATCCCCAGCATCCTCCAGGTCGGAGGGAGACACGAATGTTTATGGCTTCATACAGATTTGGCCAGAAAGGAAACCAGTTCTCCATACGGTGAAATTGGGAAACAGGTGTAAGGCTATTCACAGATTTCTTTCTCGCGGAGCATCTACACTGTAGAATTAATGAGGTTCAACACCACTTTGACTACCATGGCTTCATGCTATGGAATACTGGGAGCTGTACGACAAGCCTTCTCTGCCAAAGGGTTCTGGTGTCTCACCAAACTACAGCTCCCAGATTGCCATAGCATGGAGCTGTGGCCATGAAAGTTGAGCATGGATAAGCCCAAGTCAAAGGCTACGTGTTTTGTTTGGAAAGGAGATCTTCAGAAAGGGAACAAAACGGAACGGCACTGTTTTGCGACAACAGCCGTGACATTACAAAGAATTGGTAGACATGTCTGTTGTGCCACGGTGCTGATGAGCAATGAGCACAATGTATTGGTAGAAATGTCCATTGTGCCACAGTGCTAATGAGCAATGCGCTTGATGCATTGGTAAATATGTGTTGTGCCACGGTGCTCATGAGCTGTCTGTTGTACCACGGTGCTGATGAGCAGTGGGCACAATGCATTGGTAGAAATGTCCATTGTGCCACAGGGTTGATGAGCAATGCGCTCGATGCATTGGTAGACATTATTGTGCCACGGTGCTGATGAGCAATGTGTACAACGCATTGGTAAACATTGTTGTGCCACGATGTTGATGAGCAATGGGCACAACACATTGATAGACATGTTCATTGTGCCACGGTGCTGATGAGCAATGGGCACAACACATTGGCAGACATTGTTGTGCCACGGTGCTGATGAGCAATGAGCACAATGCATTGGTAGAAATGTCTGTTGTGCCACAGTGCTGATGAGCAATGGGCACAACACATTGGTAGAAAAGTCCATTGTGCCACAGTGCTGATGAGCAATGCGTTCGATGCATTGGTAGACATTATTGTGCCACGGTGCTGATGAGCAATGTGTACAACACATTGGTAAACATTGTTGTGCCACGATGCTGATGAGCAATGGGCTCAACGCATTGGCAGACATTGTTGTGCCACGGGGCTGATGAGCAATGAGCACAATGCATTGGTAGAAATGTCCATTGTGCCACAGTGCTGATGAGCAATGCGCTCGATGCATTGGTAGACATTATTGTGCCACGGTGCTGATGAGCAATGGGCACAACAAATTGGTAGACGTTGTGCCACGGTGCTGAGGAGCAGTGGGCTCAATGCCTTGGTAGACATTGTTGTGCCACGGTGCTGATGAGCAATGGACTCAACGCATTGGTAGACATGTCCATTGTGCCACGGTGCTCGTGAGCAATGGGCTCAATCATGTCTATTGTGTCACGGTGCTGATGAGCAATGGGCACAACGCATTGGTAAACATTGTTGTGCCACAATGCTAATGAGCAATGGGCACAACACATTGGCAGAGATGTCTATTGTGCCATGGTGCTGATAAGCAATGGGCTCAATCATGTCTGTTGTGCCACGGTGCTGATGAGCAATAGGCTCAACGCATTGGCAGACATGTCTATTCTGCAATGGTGCTGATAAGCAATGGGCACAACACATTGATAGACATGTCCATTGTGCCACGGTGCTGATGAGCAATGGGCTCAACACATTGGTAGAAATGTCCATTGTGCCACAGTGCTGATGAAAAGTGCGCTCGATGCTTTGGTAGACATTATTGTGCCACGGTGCTGATGAGCAATGGGCACAACGCATTGGTAAACATGTCTGTTGTGCCATGGTGCTGATGAGCAATGGGCTCAACGCATTGGTAAACATGTCTGTTGTGCCATGGTGCTGATGAGCAATGGGCACAACGCATTGGTAAACATGTCTGTTGTGCCATGGTGCTGATGAGCAATGGGCACAACGCATTGGTAAACATGTCTGTTGTGCCATGGTGCTGATGAGCAATGGGCTCAACGCATTGGCAGACATGTCTATTGTGCCACGGTGCTGATGAGCAATGTGTGCAATGCATTTGTAAACATTGTTGTGCCACAGTGCTGATGAGCAATGGGCACAATGCATTGGTCGACATGTCTGTCGTGCCACAGTGCTGATAAGCAATGCGCTCGATGCATTGGTAGACATTATTGTGCCACGGTGCTGATGAGCAATGTGTACAACACATTGTTAAACATTGTTGTGCCACGATGCTAATGAGCAATGGGCACAACACATTGGCAGACATGTCTATTGCGCCACAGTGCTGATGAGCAATGTGTGCAATGCATTTGTAAACATTATTGTGCCACAGTGCTGATGAGCAATGGGCACCAATGCGCATTTCAACGTGAGCTTGGAAATGCTGGGGTTCAATTACTTTGTAAATCACAAACGGAATTTCACCGGACTTCTGTAACCTAAGGATTTGTACAATTCCGAAATTCAACCCGAGACGGAGGAGCAAGGCTTTTTTTGCAGAGGGAAAAGCGCATTCGGTAAGTCATTTTTCACGGGGCAAACGACACTCACCGAAATGCAGCTTGCACAAACACAAAAAGTTGTGCAAATGGGACACAATTGGAAGGCGGAGGAGTGTCCAAACCTTTTTTAGCAGGGAAAAAAATCCCACTTGGAAACCTGGAAACATCAAACTAAACAAAGTTACACACCTGAATCGACGCTAGCGGTTGCTTGGGTTTGGGTTTTCTTTTCGTTGTGTTTCACACACCCTCAAATTACACAACACTCAAAATGATTTTTTTTCGTTTTGTTTTTTTTCGGGATGACACATAGCGGGGTTGTTGGTTCGAGACCGGTGCCTTTTGCATTGATTCTGTACAGACAGACATACACCAAAACACACACGCACATACACACACAGACATCAACGTGTGCCGTTTTCTTTTTAAAAACAACCCAAAACAAAAGGAGGAAAAAGGGTTGATCGGGACACAAGGGCACACGCGTGGAGTTGTTCGTTTGACACACTGGTGCAAAAAGGTGGGGGGCAGGTTGAACCCTGAAACGCCGTCGGGTCTTCCGAAGGGCATTTCAACATCTATCCCTTCCTTCTGGATTCAAGTTTGGGGCAAAGAGAGAGAGAAAGCCGCCCCTGCGCTTCAGACTCTGATTTCTGGGCAAAATCCCAAGCTTGGGACAAGAATAGAGTCGGAAAGGGGTCCCTTGAGGCCATCTAGTCCTATCTCACCCTGTTTTGGACTCAGTTTCCCTCTCTGGACTCTGAACAAAAACTCAACCAAATCAATCAAGTTGGAAATGACAATAATATAGTTGGAAAGGGGTCCTTTAAGGCCATCTAGTCCTATCTCACCCCTCGGTTTTGGACTCCGTCTCTGAATGCCAAAAAAAATCTCAACCAAATAAACCAAGTTGGAAATGAAAAGAATAGGGTCAGAAAGGGGTTCCTTGAGGCCATCTAGTCCTATCTCACCCCTCTGTTTTGGATTCTGTTTCCCTCTCTAGACGCTGAATTAAATCTCAACCAAATAAACCAAGTCAGAAATGACAAGAATAGAGTCAGAAAGGGGTTCCTTGAGGCCATCTAGTCCAACCTTGCCCCTCTGTTTTGGACTCGGTTTCCATCTCTGGCCTCTGAACAAAATCTCAACCAAATCAATCAATTCGGAAATGACAATAATATAGTCGCAAAGGGGTCCCTTAAGGTCATCTAGTCCTATCTCACCCCTCTGTTTTGAGCTCGATTTCCCTCTCTGGACTCTGAACAAAATCACAACCAAAAAAACCAAGCCTTAAGTCGGGAATGACAAGAATAGAATCAGAAAGAGGTCCCTTGAGGTCATCTAGTCCTCTGTTTTGGGCTCGATTTCCCTCTCTTGACGCCGAACAAAATCTCAACCAAATAAACCAAGTTGGAAATGAGAAAAATAGAGTCAGAAGGGGTTCCTTGCGGTCATCTAGTCCAACCTTGCCCTTCTATTTTGGACTCGGTTTCCCTCTCTGGACTTTGAAAAAAATCACAAGCAAATAAACCAAGTCTTAAGTCGGAAATGACAATAATATAGTCGGAAAGGGGTCCCCTGAGGCCATCTAGTCCAACCTGTCCCCTGTGTTTTGGACTCAGTTTCCCTCTCTAGATGCTCGATTTCCCTCTCTTGACGCCAAACAAAATCTCAACCAAATAAACCAAGTCAGAAATGACAAGAATAGGGTCAGAAAGGGGTCCCTTGAGGTCATCTAGTCCTATCTCACCCCTCTGTTTTGGGCTCGATTTCCCTCTCTGGACGCCGAACAAAATCACAACCAAATAAAGTTGGAAATGATAAGAATATAGTCAGAAATGGGTCCCTTGAGGCCATCTAGTCCAACCTTGCCCCTCGGTTTTGGACTCGATTTCCCTTTCTGGATGCTGAACGAAATCTCAACATAATAAATCAAGCCTTAAGTCGGAAATGGCAAGAATATAGTCAGAAAGGGGTCCTTTGAGGTCATCTAGTCCTCTGTTTTGGGCTCGATTTCCCTCTCTGGACGCTGAACAAAATCACAACCAAATAAAGTTGGAAACGACAAGAATAGAGTCGGAAAGGGGTCCCTTGAGGTCATCTAGTCCTAACTTGCCCCTCTATTTTGGATTCGGTTTCCCTCTCTGGATGCCGAACAAAATCACAACCAAATAAAGTCGGAAATGACAGTAATAGAGTTGGAAAGGGGTCCCTTGAGGTCATCTAGTCCTATCTCACCCCTCGGTTTTGGACTTGGTTTCTATCCCTGGGCGCTGAACGAAATCTGAACCAAATAAACCCAGCCTTAACCTGGAAATGATTTTAAACAGGGTCCCTTGAGACCATCTAGTCTAACCTTACACCTCCGTTTTGGACTCGGATTCCCACTCCGGCCTCGTGATTCACACGAAAACCGCTATAGAAGAGATTGAGGGAAAGTGGGATCAGACTACAAATCCCACCAAGGTTCCAAGGGCACGAAATGGGCAGGAGAGGCTGCAAGACTTTGGTTTTGACCCGAGTGATTCTGCTTTGCAGCTTTAGGGCCGAACGAGGACTAAGGAGGAGGAAAGGAGAGAAACCGGGACATTCCAGAGGGAAAATAATAATAAAGGGACGCATGAGTTTGGCGGAAAGGGAAGGGAGCTTGCTAAGGATGGCATTTCTTTTCCGTCCCCCCTTTTTTGTTGAAATGAGAACGACATTAAGACGACAGTCACAGTGTCTCTACGACTCTAAATCTCTCCCGAAAGCGGGAAAGTGGGGCAAGGGCAGGACAGGGCCCGAGTGCGAATCTCTCTCTCTCTCTCTTTCTCTCTCTCTTTCTCTCTCTCACTGTAGAACTTGCCCCCGCGTCTCCGGCAGTTTCAGGGCCAGAGAGCTGCCCACGGCCAGCGCCGCCGACGCCAGGAGGATGGGCACCGCTTTGGTGACGCCCACGAAAGACGTGAAGATGCTGATGCCCAGGACGGCGGCCAGCTTGCATAAGGCGTTGAGGAACCCAAACGCGGTCGTCCTGCGAAGAAAGGGGGTGAAAAAACAGAAAGGGTGAGCCAAGGGCGTCACGCGGCGGCGAAAAAGCCCAACACGATTCTTGGCAGCATCAACAGGAATATACTTGTCTGTAGGGATTCCCACGTGACCCACTCCAAGTCCCCTTGGGGAGATGGAAGTGAGTCATAAATAAAGTATTATTATTATTATTATTATTATTATTATTATTATTATTATTATATAAAGTATTATTATTATTATTATTTATTAGCAACATTTATATCCCGCCTTCTCACCCTGAAGGGGACTCAGGGCGGCTTATGTTATATGTACATACACTATATTATATTATTAGTATAGCATATTATTATATATCATTATTATTATTATTATTATTATTATTATTATTATTATTATTATTATTATTATTATATAAAGTATTATTATTATTATTATTTATTAGCAACATTTATATCCCGCCTTCTCACCCCGAAGGGGACTCAGGGCGGCTTATGTTATATGTACATACAATATATTATATTATTAGTATAGCATATTATTAGTATACCATATCATTATTATTATTATTATTATTATTATTATTATTATTATTATTATTGGCGACATTTATATCCCGCCCTTCTCACCCCGAAGGGGACTCAGGGCAGCTTACAAGTTATATGTACATACAATATATTATATTATTAGCATAGCATATTATTATTATTATTATTATTATTATTATTATTATTAGCGACATTTATATCCTGCCCTTCTCACCCCGAAGGGGACTCAGGGCAGCTTACAAGTTATATATACACACAATATGTTATATTATTAGCATAGCATATTATTATTATTATTATTATTATTATTATTATTATTAGCGACATTTATATCCCGCCCTTCTCACCCCGAAGGGGACTCAGGGCAGCTTACAAGTTATATGTACATACAATATATTATATTATTAGCATAGCACATTATTATTATTATTATTATTATTATTATTATTTTAGCGACATTTATATCCTGCCCTTCTCACCCCGAAGGGGACTCAGGGCAGCTTACAAGTTATATATACACACAATATGTTATATTATTAGCATAGCATATGCATATGCATATTATTATTATTATTATTATTAAATAAAGTATTATTTATTTATTTATTAGCAACATTTATATCCCGCTCTTCTCACCCCAAAGGGGACTCAGGGCGGCTTATAAGTTATATGTACATACAATATATTGTATTATTAGCATAGCATATTATTATTATTATTAAATAAAGTATTATTTATTTTATTTATTAGCAACATTTATATCCTCCCGAAGGGGACTCAGGGCGGCTTATAAGTTAAATGTACATACAATATATTATATTATTAGCATAGCGTATTATTATTATTATTATTATTATTATTATTATTATTATTATTATTATTATTAGCAGCATTTATATCCCGCCTTCTCACCCCGAAGGGGACTCAGGGTGGCTTATAAGTTATATGTACATACAATATATTATACTAGCTGTGCCCGGCCACGCGTTGCTGTGGCAAAGTGGTGGTGGTATTGGTTAAAAATTGTTGTGTAATTTTTATTTGACGTTATTTGCAATTTTTTATTAATTTTATTGTAAGTTATATTTTTATTTATTATATTTTATTATTTTCTTGTATTATTTTTAATTATTTTCTGTTATTATAGTATTTTATTGTATTAATTTCTAGTGTTTTTTATTATTTTTATTGGGTTGCTAGGAGACCAAGTTGGAGGAGCTTAGCCTTCTAACTGGCAGCAATTGGATAAAAGCAATTATTCCTCGCTCTCTAATTAGGACTATTTTTCTTTTCTTTTTGTTGTATCAACCTAGAGGCGTGGATGATGGGTTGTGTTGTCAAATTTCAAGGTTGGGGGGCCTGTAGTTTTGTTGTTTTGTGGGTCGCCGTGATGCCATCACTCTTTTATATATATAGATTATTAGCATAGCACATTATTATTATTATTACTACTATTATTATTTTATTATGTCACAGCAAACAAGATAGATATGCTGGATTTCGTATCACAAAATCACAAGTTGAACACTTTCCAAGTGTCTAGGACTGTGTGATCTATTATTATTATTATTATTATTATTATTATTATTATTATTATTATTATTATTTTATGTCACAGCAAACAAGATAGATATGCTGGATTTCGTATCACAAAATCACAAGTCGAACACTTCCCAAGTGTCTAGGACTGTGTGATGTATTTTTGGATGATGCACGCAAGTCCCAGTCGGGTGGCCTTTTGCAGTTGGCAGATCATGATTTTGTCAATGTCTATTGTTTATTATTATTATTATTATTATTATTATTATTATTACAATGTCTATTGTTTCCAATTATTACTATTATTATTATTATTATTATCATTTATATCCCGCTCTTCTCACCCCGAAGGGGACTCAGGGCGGCTCATAAGTTATATGTACATACAATATATTATATAATTAGCATAGCACATTATTATTATTATTATTATTATTATTATTATTATTATTATTATCAACATTTATATCCCGCTCTTCTCACCCCGAAGGAGACTCAGGCGGCTTACAAGTTATATTTACGGACAATATATTATATTATTAGTATAGCACGATATAAGCACTATATAAGCATGATGTATTATTATATTGTACTATACGAATATATTGCAATATTATTAGTCATATTACATGTAAGTTATATATACATACAATATATTATATTATTAGTATAGCACACTATAAGCACTATATAAGCATGATGTAATATTACAATAGAGTCTCACTTATCCAAGACTCGCTTATCCAACGTTCTGGATTATCCAATGCATTTTTGTAGTCAATGTTTTCAATACATCATGATATTTTGGTGCTAAATTCATAAATACAGTAATTACTACATAGCATTACTACGTATTGAACTACTTTTTCTGGCAAACTTGTTGTATAACCTGATGTTTTGGTGCTAAATTTGTAAAATCATAACCTAATTTGATGCTTAATAGGCTTTTCCTTAATCCCTCCTTATTATCCAAGATATTTGCTTATCCAAGGTTCTGCCGGCCTGTTTATGTTGGATAAGTGAGACTCTACTGTATGTATATTACTATATTATTACATTATTATTATTATTATTATTATTATTGACACAACGACATAGTATGACACAGCAAACAAGATAGATATGCTGGATTTTGTGTCACAAAACCACAAGTTGAAAATTTCCCAAGTGTTTAGGACTGTATGATGTATTTTCAGATTATTATTATTATTTTATTATGGTTCAAAGAATAAGTTTTGTTGGCTTTGACTCGGTGTGGACTAAGGTTTATGTACAAGGTTTTGTGGATGAATAGCTCAAGTATTTTGTATTGTTTTAAATCTGTATTTAACTACTTATGTTTTTATTATTTTGCATTGTTGTGTATTGGCATCGAATTCTGCCAGTTTTGTAAGCCGTCCTGAGTCCCTTTGGGTGAGAAGGGTGGGATAGAAATGATGGAAATAAAATAAATAAATTATTATTATTGTTATTATTATTATTACTACTACTATTATTTTATTATGACACAGCAAACAAGATAGATATGCTGGATTTCGTACCACAAAACCACAAGTCGAACACTTCCCAAGTGTCTAGGACTATGTGATGTATTTTCGGATGATGTGTGCAGATCCCAGTCAGGTGGCCTTGTGCAGCTGGCAGATTTATTATTATTATTATTATTATTATTATTATTATTATTATTATTATTATTATTATATTATGACACAGCAAAGAAGATAGATATGCTGGATTTCATACAACAAAATCACAAGTCGAACACTTCCCAAGTGTCTAGAACTGTGTGATGTATTTTCGGATGATGTGTGCAGATCCCAGTCGGGTGGCCTTTTGCAGTTGGCAGATAGTAATTTTGTCAGTGTCTATTGTTTCCAAATGCCAGCTGAGATCTTTTGGCACGGCACCCAGTGTGCCCATCACCACCAGGACCACCTGCACTGGTTTCTGCCAGAGTATTTGAAGTTCAATCTTGAGGTCCTGATAGCGGCTGAGTTTTTCCTGTTGTTTTTCGTCAATGCGACTGTCACCTGGGATGGCAACATCAATGATCCAAACCTTTTTCTTTTCCACAACTGTGATGTCTGGTGTGTTGTGTTCCAGAACTTTGTCAGTCTGGATTCGGAAGTCCCACAGTATCTTTGCGTGCTTATTATTATTATTATTATTATTATTATTATTATTATTATTATTATTATTATTATACTATATTATTATTGTTGTTGTTGTTGTTGTTGTTATTTGTTGTAGTGATCGTGCCTTGCAGAGCCACAAGAGGGCGCACATTCCAAAGGCTTGGGAAAGTTTCTCATGCTTTATTCTATTTCCAATGTGTTGTCGAAGGCTTTCATTGCCAGGATCACAGGGTTGTTGTATGTCTTTCGGGCTGTGTGGCCATGTTCCAGAAGCATTCTCTCCTGACGTTTCGCCCACATCTATGGCAGGCATCCTCAGGATGCCTGCCATAGATGTGGGCGAAACGTCAGGAGAGAATGCTTCTGGAACATGGCCACACAGCCCGAAAGACATACAACAACCCTATTCTATTTCCATTTGGGAGTTATAGTTTTGCAAGGTCCTCAAGCCTCCTCTGCCAAAGATTGCCAGGGCCTTACCAAACTACAAACCTCAGAATGTGAGCACAAATGACACGATCAAACTACAACTCCCAGTACTCCACCGCATTTAGGAATGAGTGGCCATCAAAGTGGGGTCAACGTGCATTAATTCCGCAATCTGTGGAAAATCTGTGTCGTGGTGGACTTCAATACCCATCGGTCCTGATAAAGGGAGATGCAATCCCAAAAAATATCCATGAATTCCGCATTTTCCCTGACTGTTTCTGGCTCTCTCTTTGCCAAGGTCCCTCCGGGCAGCCTGGCATGTGACTAGCAAGCCCAATGCGTCACCTCTCGTTCTTTGGCTTTTTTTTTTTGTCCTTGTTCCCAAAAATTGCGCAGCCGCTCAATGCACTTCCTCCCAAACCCTGGCTGACTTTCCTCTGCAAAGCATTTATCCCCCAAAAAAAGAAGAAGAGAGAAACCGAGAGAAGCACGGAGAGGACAGGACTGCAATGTCAGATTGTGTTGTTCTTCTTATTATTATTACTGTATGTACTTGAGTATAAGCCGACCCGAATATAAGCCGAGGCACCTAATTTTACCACAAAAAAACTGAGGAAACACTGACTCCAGGATAAGCCGAGATACCAATAAAATTACATTAATTGAGGCCTCAGTAGTTTAAATGTTTTTGGATCTTTACATCAAACTGTAATCTATATATATATAAGAGTAATGAAATTTCGGCCTAGGACAAAACAACAAAACCACACATCCCAGAAACACTAAACTTGGCAGCACAACCCTTCATCCATGCCTCTATGTTCATACAACAAAAAGAAAAGAAAAATAAAGTCCTAATCTTGTTTTCTGTGTACTAATCACTTTGTGTATCATATATTATTATTATTATTATTATTATTATTATTATTATTATTAATAATAATAATAATAATAATAATATCCTGCTTTTATTTCTTGATTGTGGTTTGGCAAAAACATCATTATAATTATCATCCCACTTTTAGCTTTTGATTGCACTTGGGGAAAAATACCAATAATGCTGTTGTTGCTACCAATAATAAAAACATTAATAAGAGCTTTTACCTCTTGTTTGTATTTTTGTATTTGGGCAAAATGTTGTTGTCCCCCCGTTTTTACCCCTTGATAGTTTTTGGGAAATATATTATTATTATTATTATTATTATTATTATTATTATTATTATTATTATTTATTTATTTACTACATTTATATCCTGCTCTTCTCACCCTGGCGGCTTACAAATCAAATGTACATGCAATATATTATTAGAATAGCACAATATAAGCATTAAATTACTATATTGTACTATATCATTATATGGTAATATTATTAGTAATATTACATTTAATATATAATATATAATTAATATTATTATATTATATTATTAGTATAATATTGTATAACATTATAATATTATTATCAATATTATAATTATATACAATCTTCTATATATATAAAAGAGTGATGGCATCACGGCGATTCACAAAACAACAAAAGTACAGGCCCCCCAACCTCAAAATTTGACAACACAACCCATCATCCACGCCTCAAGGTTGATACAACAAAAAGAAAAGAAAAATAAAGTCCTAATTAGAGGGAGAGCAATAATTTTTTTTATCCAATTGCTGCCAGTTTAGAGGGCTAATCTCTGCCCACTTGGTTGCCTAGCAACCAAGGGACAGCCAGGGTTCAGTTAGGGGACAGGCAGATTTAGGCCTCACTTAGACTTCTTCCACAGATTATCTAATTTGCACTGGATTATATGGCAGTGTAGACTCAAGGCCCTTCCACACAGCTATATAACCCATTTAGAATCTTATATTTTCTGCTTTGCACTGGATTATCTTGACTCCACACTGCCATATAATCCACTTCAGTGTGCATTTTATACAGCTGTGAAGAAGGAGCCTCATATAATCCAGTTCTGAGCAGATAATATAAGATTAGAAATATACAGTAGAGTCTCACTTATCCAACGTAAACAGGCCGGCAGGATAAGTGAATATGTTGGATAATAAGAAGGGATTCAGGAAAAGCCAATTAAACATCAAATTAGGTAATCGTTATACAAATTAAGCACCAAAACATCATATTATACAACAAATTTGACAGAAAAAGTAGTTCCATGCGCAGTAATGCTATGTAGTATTTACAGTAGAGTCTCACTTATCCAACACTCGCTTATCCAACGTTCTGGATTATCCAACGCATTTTTGTAGTCAATGCTTTCAATATATCGTGAGCCCCCACTGTTAGCCCCAGCTTCTGCCAACCCAGAAGTTCGAAAACATGCAAATGTGAGTGCATCAATAGGTACTGCTCCGGCAGGAAGGTAACGCCGCTCCATGTAGTCATCCCACATGACCTTGTAGGAGTCTACGGACAACGCCGGCTCTTCGGCTTAGAAATGGAGATGAGCACCAACCTCCAGAGTAAGACACGACTGGACTTAATGTCTGGGGAAAACCTTTACCCTTGACCTTAACTACCACCAATTCCTCAATACTTTATTTCCCAGACCACCAGACTTCGCCACAGCAAAATGTGGCCGGGCACAGCTAGTATATTATATATTTATAAATTATTGTGTGTGTGTATATATATTATATGTGTGTGTGTGTGTGTGTGTGTAAAGTTAGCATAGCATGTTGCTATGGCACAGGAGACGAGACGAGATTATTATTATTATTATTATTATTATTATTATTATTATTATTATTATTATTATTAGGAGCCTCCGGATACGCA
>NW_026943825.1:11619007-11811507 GCF_035594765.1 Anolis carolinensis | reverse complement strand
GTGACTTGCTTTTATTGTCTGATTATTGGTTTTATTGTTTTGTTTTATTATTCTGTTCGGGCTTGGCCCCATGTAAGTCGCCCCGAGTCCCTTCGGGGAGATGGGGCGGGATATAAGAATAAAATTATTATATTATTATTAACAAGATAGAAAGAGAGAAGTAGTGATAGATAGATAGATAGATAGATAGATAGATAGAGAGAGAGAGAGAGAGAGAGAGAGAGAGAGATATGATATATAGAAGCAATAGAGAGAGATTGGTAGATGGATGTGTGTCAGAGAGAGAGAGAGTGGATAGATTGTCAGAGAGAACAAGAGAGAGAGAAGTATGTGTAGATGGACAGATGGATGGATGGATAGATGGATGGATGGATGCATGGATAGATGGCTAGATGATAGATGGAAGAGTAAATGGATAGATGGGTGGATGGATGCATGGATAGATGGATGGATGGATGGATGGCTAGATGATAGATAGAAGAGTCAATGGATAGATGGGTGGATGGATGGCTTGATAGATAGGAGAGTAAATTGATGGATGGATGGCTAGATGATAGATAGAAGAGTCAATGGATAGATGTGTGGATGGATGGCTTGATAGATAGAAGAGTAAATTGATGGATGGATGGATGGCTAGATGATAGATGGAAGAGTAAATGGATAGATGGGTGGATGGATGGCTTGATAGATAGGAGAGTAAATTGATGGATGGATGGCTAGATGATAGATAGAAGAGTCAATGGATAGATGGGTGGATGGATGGCTTGATAGATAGAAGAGTAAATTGATGGATGGATGGATGGCTAGATGATAGATAGAAGAGTCAATGGATAGATGGGTGGATGGATGGCTTGATAGATAGGAGAGTAAATTGATGGATGGATGGATAGATGGCTAGATGATAGATAGAAGAGTCAATGGATAGATGGGTGGATGGATGGCTTGATAGATAGAAGAGTAAATTGATGGATGGATGGATAGATGGCTAGATGATAGATAGAAGAGTAAATGGATAGATGGGTGGAAAGATGATAGATAGATAGATAGATAGATAGATAGACAGAAAATGAGAATAGTTATAGAGAGAAAGAGATGTGAGAGAGCGACAGAGAGAGAGAGAGAGAGATTGACAGCTGATAGATGTGTGCGAGAGAAACGTAATGATAGATAGATAGATAGGGATATATGTGTGAGATGGAGAGACAAAGAGTGAGAGAAGGAATAGACAGGTCAGAGAGAAAGAGAGATGCAGAGAGATGCTTTAAATTTGGACAATGACCGGAGACTAGGGTTCAAATTCCCACTCAGCCATCGAAACCTGCAAGGTGACTTTCTGTGAATCACACTCTCTCAGCCTCAAAGGGAGATCAATCTGGCCAAGAAAATCCGATTATTCGTTTATTTATTTATTTATTTATTTACAGTATTTATATTCCGCCCTTCTCACCCCGAAAGGGACTCAGGGCAGATTACAATGAACACATATATGGCAAACATTCAATGCCAACAGACAAACAACATACAGTATAGACAGACAGAGGCATTTAACATTTTTCCAGCTTCACGATTCCAGCCACAGAGGGAGCTGTTGCTTCATCGTCCACTAGTGGCTGTACTTCCTCATTCCTTTCCTCGTGTTTTGCTGGCAGTTTTATGGTGTTGTAAATTAGTTAAATTAGCCTCCTGCATAAAGCGTACCTAAATTTCCCTACTTGACAGATGCAACTGTCTTTCGGGGCTGCATAGGTCAACAGCAAGCCAGGCTATTTAATGGTCGGGGGCTTAACCCAACCCGGGCTTTGAACTCATGACCTCTCGGTCAGTAGTGATTTATTGCAGCTGGTTACTAGCCAGCTGCGCCACAGCCCGGCCCACAGCTCGTTCACCATATGTTGGAATTGCCATAGGCCAGAAACGTGCAACGAAAACACAGAGTTGGACCCCATCTTCCCAACCAACCTCCCATAACAGCACAGGAAATTGCCTCCCGCTTGGGTCTTATATAGCAATAGAAAAGGGGGGGAAATGAATGAGAAAAGATGGGTTAAAATGGGAGCTAACAAGGGATGCAATCGTACGTATCCGGTCCCAGATCCCACCTGTGTTGTAGAAGACAGAGGAGATGAATGTGCAGTTCTTGAAGAAGGTATTGCTGGACGTGACATCCTCAAAATAACATTCCTCGAACAGCGAGTCGATGAAGGAGATGGACTTCATCTTGAGGCCGATGAACCTGGCAAGAGGGAGAAGGAGAGAAGATGGTGAGGAGAAGGCAAGACTGGGCAGAAAAGATGAATTGGGAGAGGCCTCGGTCAGGAATGTTACGGGGCTGAGGACGTGTGACTTGGCCAAGGCCATCAAGTGGGTTTCTAGGTTGAAGCAGGATTCGAACTATAGTTGTAGCCCTGTGGCCAAAACACTGCATCAAGCAAGCATTCATCTCTCTCTCTCTCTCTATCATTTATCTCTCTCAGTGATTCCCAAAGTGGGCACTACCGCCCCCTGGTGGGCGCTGCAGCGATCCAGGGGAGCGGTGATGGCACCTATTAGGACACGGGGGCGGGGCCAGGGGAGGGGCGGGGCCTCTTCCCAAGTGCCAGAGACAGGGCTGAGCACCTGAGGTGCCAGTTAGGACATAGGGGGTGGAGCTAGAGGAGTGGGCGGGGCCTCTTCCCAAGTGCCAGAGACAGGGCTGAGCACCTGAGGTGCCAGTTAGGACATAGGGGGTGGAGCTAGAGGAGTGGGCGGGGCCTCTTCCCAAGAGCCTGAGACAGGGCTGAGCACCTGAGGTGCCAGTTAGGACATAGGGGGTGGAGCTAGAGGAGTGGGCGGGGCCTCTTCCCAAGAGCCTGAGACAGGGCTGAGCACCTGAGGTGCCAGTTAGGACATAGGGGGTGGAGCTAGAGGAGTGGGCGGGGCCTCTTCCCAAGAGCCTGAGACAGGGCTGAGCACCTGAGGTGCCAGTTAGGACATAGGGGGTGGAGCTAGAGGAGTGGGCGGGGCCTCTTCCCAAGTGCCAGAGACAGGGCTGAGCACCTGAGGTGCCAGTTAGGACATAGGGGGTGGAGCTAGAGGAGTGGGCGGGGCCTCTTCCCAAGAGCCTGAGACAGGGCTGAGCACCTGAGGTGCCAGTTAGGACATAGGGGGTGGAGCTAGAGGAGTGGGCGGGGCCTCTTCCCAAGAGCCTGAGACAGGGCTGAGCACCTGAGGTGCCAGTTAGGACATAGGGGGTGGAGCTAGAGGAGTGGGCGGGGCCTCTTCCCAAGAGCCTGAGACAGGGCTGAGCACCTGAGGTGCCAGTTAGGACATAGGGGGTGGAGCTAGAGGAGTGGGCGGGGCCTCTTCCCAAGTGCCAGAGACAGGGCTGAGCACCTGAGGTGCCAGTTAGGGGGTGGAGCTAGAGGAGTGGGCGGGGCCTCTTCCCAAGAGCCTGAGACAGGGCTGAGCACCTGAGGTGCCAGTTAGGACATGGGGGTGGAGCTAGAGGAGTGGGCGGGGCCTCTTCCCAAGTGCCAGAGACAGGGCTGAGCACCTGAGGTGCCAGTTAGGACATAGGGGGTGGAGCTAGAGGAGTGGGCGGGGCCTCTTCCCAAGAGCCTGAGACAGGGCTGAGCATCTATACCAGGGGTCCCCAATCTAAGGCCCGGGGGCCGGTTGTGGCCCTCCAAGGTCATTGACCTGGCCCCGGCCCTCAGTTTTAGACTTAGGCTCGCCCAAAGTCTGAAATGACTTGAAGGCACAACAACAACAACAAACCTACTTAACTTGACTATCTCATTGGGCAGAAGCAGGCCCACACTTCCCATAGAAATCCTGATAGGTTTATCTTGGTTAAAATCATTTTTTATTTTTATATATTGTATTGTTCTTTCATTTACTAATATTGTGCTATGGTAATAATATATTGTGTGTAGAATATTGATAATCTATATATATAAAAGAGTGATGGCATCAGGGCAGCGGACAAAACAATAAAACTACAGGCCCTCCAACCTCGAAATTTGACAACACAACCCATCATCCACAGCTTAAGGTTGGCTTTGACCCCACCTTTAAATCTCAGGAAGAACTTCCCCACTGTAAGGAGAGCTGTTCAGCAGTGGAACTCTCTGCCGCGGAGTGTGGTGGAGGCTCCTTCTTTGAAGGCTTTGAAGCAGAAGCTGGATGGCCATCTGTCGGGGGTGCTTTGAATGCGATTTCCTGCTTCTTGACAGGGGGTTGGACTGGATGGCCCATGTGGTCTCTTCCAATAATTCTATGATTCTATGGTTCCTGAAAATCGCGTCTTACACTCTCACTGACCATAGGTGTTTCCCAGAGGAAAGATCTCTCCCTTCCAGTTCCTTATCTCCCGTTGCCAAGGAACGACTAGGGGAAAGGTCTTCCTTATCTCCCACTCCTCCCGACTCTGAAGTTGATTCTTTCTCACCAGACCCAGACCCAGACAGAATCATGATCCAAAATTCCCTCATTTTCCACACTGGAAATCCCATCATTCTTTTCAACCTCTGACTGAACAAAGCCCTCATCTTAAGTCTCTGGCTGAACCACAACAGCTAGCTTCTACAAGGGTTGAATGAAATGTAATGCCTCCACCTTCATAACTCCTCAACAGATGGCAGGTACTGGCTTGTTCAGTAGACTCTCCTCTACAGTTCCATTTGGTGGGAAGCCTTAGCATTGAACAGTATAATAATACAAGAAAATAATAAAATATAATCAATAAAAATATAACACAATAAAATTAATAAAAAATTGCAAATAACGTCAAATAAAAATTACACAACAATTTTTAACCAATACCACCACCACTTTGCCACAGCAACGCGTGGCCGGGCACAGCTAGTATAATATAATAGTATAGTGGTATAGTTCAATATAGTAATATATAATGCTAATATTGTGTTATGCTAATAATATAATATATTGTATGTACATACAGCTGCTCTGAGTCCCCTTCGGGGTGAGAAGGGTGGGATATAAATGTAGTAAATAAATGCAGTAAATAAATAAATAATTTTAGACTTAGGCTCGGCCAAAGTTTGACATGACTTGAAGGCACACAACAACAACATCAATCCTAATTAACTTGACTATCTCATTGGCCAGTAGCAGGCCCACACTTTCTATTGAAATCCTAATAGGTTTATGTTGGTTAAAATTGTTTTCATTTTTAAATATTGTATTCTTTCGTTGTTGTTGTTGTTGCACTACAAATAAGACGTGCGGTATGCATAGGAATTTGTTTGTATTTTTTTTCAAATGATAATTCGGCCCCTCAACAGTCTGAAGGATTGTGGACCGGCCCTCTGCTTAAAAAGTTTGGGGACCCCTGATCTAAACCATTCCTTAAAGTCCTTTTAGGATTAAAGGGCGGGGCTAGAAGAGGGGGCGGGGCCTCTTCCAAAGAGCCCGAGACAGGGCTGAGCCTCTGTATTCCTCCCCTGAGGTGCTTGTTAGAACACGGGGGCGGGGAATAGATGTTCAGCCCCGTCAGGCACTTGGGAAGAGGCCCCGCCCCCTCCTCTAGCCCCGCCCCCTGTGTCCAGGACAGGGATAGAAGCTCAGCCCTGCCTCAGAGCTCCTAACTCCGCCCCTCCCAGTCCTGGCTGCCCATTTGTGGCCCCGCCCACCTCCCCCTCCCAGCCCTGCATCTTGGACTAGGGGAGAGGCTCAGCCCCGCCCCCTTGAGCAGGAGCCACACCCACCTCCCTAAGCCACACCTCCCTTTCCAGGAGGCGCTGAGTCATATTTTTTCAGGAAAGGGGGCGGCAGGCCAAAAAAGTTTGGGAACCACTGATCTATCTTCTATCCAACTCTCTATCATTCATCTCTCTCTATCTTTCTCCTTCTGTGTCATCTATCAATCTTCCATCATCTATTTATCTAGTTCGTATCTGTCATGGATATTTACTTATTTATTTTTATTTCCAGAATTTATACCCCGCCCTTCTCACCTGGGGGGACTCAGGGCGGCTTAAATCTGATGTATGTGATCCCTCGTAGGCCGAGGATGATGGTCCTCCAAGCGTAGTACATAGGTGGCTGTGGATCCCTATTCCTGACCCACATATTCTTCCGCAGTGAAGACGGAAGGTGGTTTCCAGATGGAAGGTGGTCCCGTGTTAGGGTGGGCTTGGCACGTTTCTCCATTTCGCCCTCCATTCGTGCCTCTTTGAATTCCACAGCACTGCTGGTCACAGCTGACCTCCAGTTCCAACACTCAAGGGCCAGGATTTCCCAGTTCTCAGTGTCTATGCCACAGTTTTTAAGGTTGGCTTTGACCCCACCTTTAAATCTCAGGAAGAACTTCCCCACTGTAAGGAGAGCTGTTCAGCAGTGGAACTCTCTGCCGCGGAGTGTGGTGGAGGCTCCTTCTTTGAAGGCTTTGAAGCAGAAGCTGGATGGCCATCTGTCGGGGGTGCTTTGAATGCGATTTCCTGCTTCTTGACAGGGGGTTGGACTGGATGGCCCATGTGGTCTCTTCCAATAATTCTATGATTCTATGGTTCCTGAAAATCGCGTCTTACACTCTCACTGACCATAGGTGTTTCCCAGAGGAAAGATCTCTCCCTTCCAGTTCCTTATCTCCCGTTGCCAAGGAACGACTAGGGGAAAGGTCTTCCTTATCTCCCACTCCTCCCGACTCTGAAGTTGATTCTTTCTCACCAGACCCAGACCCAGACAGAATCATGATCCAACATTCCCTCATTTTCCACACTGGAAATCCCATCATTCTTTTCAACCTCTGACTGAACAAAGCCCTCATCTTAAGTCTCTGGCTGAACCACAACAGCTAGCTTCTACAAGGGTTGAATGAAATGTAATGCCTCCACCTTCATAACTCCTCAACAGATGGCAGGTCCTGGCTTGTTCAGTAGACTCTCCTCTACAGTTCCATTTGGTGGGAAGCCTTAGCATTGAACAGTTGTGTTGTTAAAGTGCGAAGTACGGAACCCTGCGCAGACGGGGAAGCCTTAGCATTGAACGGTTGTGTTGTTAAAGGGCGAAGTACGGAACCCTGCGCAGACGGGGAAGCCTTAGCATTGAACGGTTGTGTTGTTAAAGGGCGAAGTACGGAACCCTGCGCAGACGGGGAAGCCTTAGCATTGAACGGTTGTGTTGTTAAAGGGCGAAGTACGGAACCCTGCGCAGACGGGGAAGCCTTAGCATTGAACGGTTGTGTTGTTAAAGTGCGAAGTACGGAACCCTGCGCAGATGGGGAAGCCTTAGCATTGAACGGTTGTGTTGTTAAAGTGCGAAGTATGGAACCCTGCGCAGACGGGGAAGCCTTAGCATTGAACGGTTGTGTTGTTAAAGGGCGAAGTACGGAACCCTGCGCAGACGGGGAAGCCTTAGCATTGAACAGTTGTGTTGTTAAAGTGCGAAGTATGGAACCCTGCGCAGACGGGGAAGCCTTAGCATTGAACGGTTGTGTTGTTAAAGGGCGAAGTACGGAACCCTGCGCAGACGGGGAAGCCTTAGCATTGAACGGTTGTGTTGTTAAAGGGCGAAGTACGGAACCCTGCGCAGACGGGGAAGCCTTAGCATTGAACGGTTGTGTTGTTAAAGGGCGAAGTACGGAACCCTGCGCAGACGGGGAAGCCTTAGCATTGAACGGTTGTGTTGTTAAAGGGCGAAGTACGGAACCCTGCGCAGACGGGGAAGCCTTAGCATTGAACGGTTGTGTTGTTAAAGTGCGAAGTACGGAACCCTGCGCAGATGGGGAAGCCTTAGCATTGAACGGTTGTGTTGTTAAAGGGCGAAGTACGGAACCCTGCGCAGACGGGGAAGCCTTAGCATTGAACGGTTGTGTTGTTAAAGGGCGAAGTACGGAACCCTGCGCAGACGGGGAAGCCTTAGCATTGAACGGTTGTGTTGTGAAAGTGCAAAGTATGGAACCCTGTGACTTAAGCAACTTGCAGTCATTGAATTCTTTACAGCAGAAGGTGTCACCACAAAGGAGATTCCTCAGAGAATGCAAGCTGTTTAGGGTGATTGTGTGGATGTGAGTCCTGTGCGTCGTTGGGCAAGTAAGTTGAAAGATGTTGAGGTGGGAACATCTGACTTGCGTGACAAACAACGATTTGGATGTCCTGTGACAGCAAACACTGAGTTTCACAAGTAAAAGGTTGACAGATTGATTCAGGACGATTGTCGTATCACTCAGAGAGAAATTTCAAGCATAATCGGCATTTCACAAGAAGGTGTGGGTCACATTATTGCTTTGTTGGCTATCAGAAGATCTGTGCACGATGGGGACTGTGAGACGCCGATTGCGGAAACAGAGTGTTGACTTCTTCCGTGACGGCTTCAGAAAACATGTTCACCATTGGCAGAAATGTATCCAATTGTCTGGTGATGATGTGGCAAAGTGAATAGTGGTCGTTAAAGAGGATAATTTCTGCATTTGATTTATTAAAATATTCCCATCCAAACCCAAGTCACGAAGGTGGAGGCATTACTTTTCATTCAACCCTTGTATCATATATCTATCAAGCTTCTATCGAACTTCTATCTATCTATCTAGCTATCTGTCGATCGATCTATGGTCTCTCTCTCTCTCTCTGGATGACCACCTGGCAGTGTGTGTTGTGACCCAGCCACGGGCTGGTCAGATTCACGATGAAGATGAAGGGGATTCTGGATTTGAGATTCAAGAACTGTCAGAGGCAGAAGCTGGTTCAGAGATGGAGTCTGGCTCTGAGGCTGGAGATTTGCAGTTTCAGTTTGAGCAGGATGACCTGCTGAATCCAGGAACTAGAGATAATGGGCAGTCTGACATTCCCTTGAGAAATGAGGGAGTAGATTCAGCTCCATGCCGGGTGGCACAAGCAACGAACTATCCAGAGAGGACCGTTTGTCTTGGATGGGTTCCCAGGTTCGAAGAAGTGAGCATTTGGCGCACAAAAAAGAAACGAGTTGTGGGAAAAGGAACGCCTTTCTAAGCTGTTATTAAAAGGATGCTTTGCAGACTGCTCCTTGTCAGAGCAATTCCTCGCTTTATCTCGGTGGTTGCTCTCTTCGTCTGTGTTCTTGGATCTTTGGATTTTGGGCCTTGTTCCTAGACTCTTGGATCTTTGTATCTTGGACCTTGTTCTTGGACTCTATTAGACCTCTGGATTCTGGATCTTGTTCTTGGACTATATGGACTATTACCTTATCTTGTAAAGTATTGCTCTTGGATCCCTGGATTCTGGATCTTGTTCTTGGACTCTATGGACTATTACCTTGCCTTGTAAAGTATTGCTCTTGGATTCCTGGATTCTGGATCTTGTTCTTGGACTATATGGACTATTGCCTTGCCTTGTAAAGTATTGCTCTTGGATCCCTGGATTCTGGATCTTGTTCTTGGACTATATGGACTATTACCTTGCCTTGTAAAGTATTGCTCTTGGATCCCTGGATTCTGGATCTTGTTCTTGGACTATATGGACTATTGTGATGTCTCATGGGCCTTGTAGTCCCATTCCTAGTACTATTGTGGCAGACGAAGAGGAAAACATGGGATTTACACCGTTTCAGCCAGAAACGGAGCCCCTGCACCTGCAGGATGTTTGCCCTCAAGAAGTTAGCCAAACAAGCCTTGGGCAGAATTCTCCCCCGTTTTCTCGAAAGGACAATTATAATAAAGATAGGGGCGCTAGGGAGGCGAAGCGCCGAAGCGCCAGAATCGCAGCCAAACAATTAGCTGATTAGGTCTGCTTCCCTTGGGAAATTCTAAGGAGTCATGCATCTGGACAGAGATGAGTTTCACTTCTAGTTCTCCAGGGAAAGTGTTCTTCTGGCGGGAAACGAGACCCTATTTAGGGGTTTTGCCGCGAAGGAAACCTTGCGGAGTCAATTCGTCAGCTTCAGGAGTGAGATCGTGTGTAGACTTCGTACTCCAGTTCCTGTTCCCCGGATCAAGTTTCCAGCCTTGCCTCATTCCACGGACTTCTATGGACTCAGTTCTTGTTTCATGTTTGTCTTGTTTCAAGTTTGATCTTGCCAAGTTTCAAGTCTTGCCTTGCCTTGCGTTTTAAATACGGACCTTGCTTCCAAATTCCAAGCCTTGTTTTCCAGTTTCCTTCGGATTTACCTTAAGCCTCGAAAGACTATGGACAGTTCCCCACACTATAGCTTGCCTAATAGTGTGTGTTTCGGTTAAGTGGATTATAACTTTGGACTCTAATATCACATATTGGACATTGTTTTCCTGGACTATATTTGACCTTTCCTGAAAGGTCTACTTCTGAACTATATTCTACACTTGTTTTTATTGACTTTATATATTTCCTTAATAAAGATATTAGATAGATTCTGGTCTCTGCGCATGGTTATTGGTGCTCCGCAGCCTGGGTCCTGACAACTATTACCTTGCCTTGTAAAGTATTGCTCTTGGATTCCTGGATTCTGGATCTTGTTCTTGGACTATATGGACTATTACTTTACCTTGTAAAGTATTGCTCTTGGATTCCTGGATTCTGGATCTTGTTCTTGGACTATATGGACTATTACCTTACCTTGTAAAGTATTGCTCTTGGATCCCTGGATTCTGGATCTTGTTCTTGGACTATATGGACTATTACCTTGCCTTGTAAAGTATTGCTCTTGGATCCCTGGATTCTGGATCTTGTTCTTGGACTATATGGACTATTACCTTGCCTTGTGGATTATTGCTCTTGCTATGCTCTTTGGACTTTTGGACCTTGCATTATAGATTAATGGACAATACTTTGCATTGTGAACAATTAGATTCTTATTGACTATTTTCTTATATCTTTGAACTACCTTTTTGATTGCTTACTTGAAATATATTCTGCTTTGCTTAATAAAAACTTCAAAAGACTTTCCTTGTGTCTGACTGGGGATCTATAGCAAGGTGAACTTAGCCTGAGGTGCGACAGTGTCTTCTTGCCTGGCAGAACAAGGTTGGACTGGATGACCTTTGGGGTCCCTTCCAACTCTATGATTCTAAGATCCCACAATAAAAGGGAAGGTAGAACAAAACAAAGAAATAGGGTAGGCAAGGAAAGGTGGGACCCACTTGTCGTTGAAGTACTCCCCGCGGCTGTGGATCTGGTTCTCCAAGGTGAAGTTGAACGTGATGTGGCGCACCGTCTCGTTGATGAAGACCTTTGTCCGGGAGGCGTACTCGATGTTCTGGAGGTGCTTGATCATGTCGGGGAACCAGACGGTCAAGCCATAGTAGCTGGGATCGGAGAGAAGGGAGGAAAAGGAGGAGGAGAGATGTACAAGATGAGCAGAGTCAGAAGGAAGGCAGTGCCGAAATACGGAGAGAGAAAGGCAACAAGATATTATATCTATATATATAAAAGAGTGAAGGAATCCTGGCGACCGACAAAACAACAAAACTAAACACCCCACAACCTCGAAAATTGACAGCACAACCCCTCATCCACGCCTCTAGGTTGATACAACAAAAAGAAAAGAAAAATAAAGTCCTAATTAGAGGGAGAGGAATAATTGTTTTTATCCAATTGCTGCCAGTTAGAAGGCTAAGCTCTGCCTACTTGGTCTCCTAGCAACCCATTCAGCCCAGGGGACAGGCAGAGTTAGGCCTCACTTAGGCCTCTTCCACACTGCCGATAAAATACAGACACCACCAGACAATGCCACAGCAACGCGTGGCCAGGCACAGCTAGTTTATATATATATAAAAAAGGGTAATGGAATCACGGCACCGGACAAAACAACTAAACTAAATGCCCCACAACCTTGAAAACTGACAGCACAACCTCTCATCTACGCCTCTACGTTCATACAACAAAAAGAAAAGAAAATAACGTCTTAGCCACAGCAATGCGTGGCCGGGCACAGCTAGTATGAAATAAATGTGGTTTCCAAATGGACTCATTATTAGTGCCTGGAAGTGGTTTAAACACCTGCCAACAGCAGCGAAGCCAGCTTCTCTTTGGGATCAGCTGGCAATTAATTTTTTCCTTCCGTAATGAGTCCAATTAATAGAGCTGCGGGGAGATCAATCAACAATTTCCAGCTCTGGGAGCTTTGCAGCCCTTGAGTTATCTCCACAAATGAATGGGATGGTTTCGTTATAAAGGAATAAAATTTCATCTCGGCAGTGAGATAAAAGTGGGGCACAAATAAAATATACCGTATATACTCGAGTATAAGCCGGCCTGAATATAAGCCGAGGCACCTAATTTTATCACAAAATTGGGAAAACCTATTGACTCGAGTATAAGACGAGGGTGGGAAAATAAAAATAAATATAGATACTAATAAAATTGCATTATTCGAGGCATCAATAGGTTAAATGTTTTTGAATGTTTACATAAAATTGTAATTTATGATATAATAATAATAATAATAATAATAATAATAATACTTTAATAAGATAAGACTGTCTAAGTCTGATTACCTATATACTTGAGTATAAGCGACCCGAATATAAGCCAGCCAGGACCCTCACTCGAGTATAAGCCGAGGGGAGCTTTTTCAGCCCTAAAAAAGGGCTGAAAAACTAGGCTTATACTTGAGTATATACAGTATTCATTGTATTGTCAAAGGCTTTCGGGGACGGAATCATTGGGTTGCTGTGAATTTTCCAGGCTGTCTGGCTATGTTCCAGAAGCACTCTCTCCTGATGTGTCACCCACATCTATGGCAATGGCAGGCATCCTCAGAGGTGTGCGGTCTGTTGGAAACTAGGCAAGTGGGGTTTATATATGTGTGTGTGTGTGTGTGTGTGTATGTGTATGTAATGATGTCCAGGGTGGGAGAAAGAACTCTTGTCTATATGAGGCAAATGTGAATGTTGCAATTGGCCAGCTTGATTAGCATTGAATAGCCTTTCAGCCTTGCAGCTTCAAAGCCTGGCTTCTTCCTGCCCGGGATAATCCTTTGTTGGACAATAAATAAGAACACTCTGAAAACAGGGGAATTCAAGACAGGAAACAATCAGGGCCTGCTAACACCTCCCAACACACTGCCATATAATCCACTTCATTGTGGATTTTATACAGCTTTGTGGAAGGGGCCTCATATAATCCACTTCTAAGCAGGTAATATAAAATTGCAAATATAATATGAAATAATTACTGTGGTATAATAATACAGAACAATATAATCTCTAAAACCAGGTCAGTAAATAAAGAGCAGCACTCTGAAAGCAGGGAAATTGGAAATTCCAGAAAGGAAACAACCAGGGCCAGCTAACACTTCCCAACAAAGGATTCCCCCAGGCAGGAAGCAGACAGGCTTTGAAACTGCAAGCCCATTCAATGCTAATCAAGTTGCCTAATGGCAGTATTCATACCTGCCGCACCGAGACTATTAATTGCTATTCAAAATGGCCAACCAAGGATTCCGAAAGGGAGAAAGCGGCCAGGCTTGCAAGCAGCAAGGCTATTCAGTGCTTTTCAACCTGGCCAACCAAGATTTCCCTGGGTGAAAAATCCCCAGGCTTTGAAGCCACGAGGCTACTCCATCCCATTCAACCTGGCCTAGAAAGGATGCCCTGTGTAGAAAGCAGCCAGGCTTTGAAGCTGCAAGACTATTCAGTGTAGTTCAAACAAGGATTCCCCTGCAAAGGAAGGAGCCAGGCGTCAAAGTGGCTCTTTGATTGCGGGTGCGACTCCAGCTACTCCAGAAAACAGCCAGGCTTTGAAGCTGCAAGACTATTCAATGCAGTTCAAGCTGGCCAAACAAGGATTCCCATACGCCACAGCAACACGTGGCTGGGCACAGCTAGTATATATATATAGTTTTTGTGCATGAAACAAAGTTTAGGGACATCGATACATCAGAAAGCAAAAGGAGTCACTCTCTCAGCCCTCCCAGTGGATCCATTGGCATCATGGACTTGATGGCGAACAACACTAAATAATCCCCCCGCCAACCACGAAGGAAATGGAGAGTTTTGCTCTTTTTCCCACTGTCTCTACCTGAAAGACATGGTGAACCACACGGCCATCATCATCAGCGTCACCCGGCGGTATTCGGGAGCGAAGCATTGGTGGATGTTGGCCCAGACCTGCAAAAGGAAGGGCACAAGATAGCGTCTCAATTAAGAAACGGAAGTAGGGGGATAATCACCACCACCACCACCACAACAACAACAACAAGAACAACAGCAACGTTTGGGAACATATCTTCCATAGTAATGTATTACTACAGGATGACCTTTCAGCTTTGAATGAATGGACCGAACGGGGACATTTGTGGACATACCGGCATCTCATCAGGTTATATTAGCAATGGAATCCCACGCCAGAACACAATCAAAGCTCTCCCGGCAGATGGCCATCCAGCCTCTGAATCCTAGAATCCTAGAGTTGGGAGACACAATCCAAGCCCTCCCGACAGATGGCCATCCAGCCTCTGAATCATAGAATCCTAGAGTTGGGAGACACAATCCAAGCCCTCCCGACAGATGGCCATCCAGCCTCTGAATCATAGAATGCTAGAATTGGGAGACACAATCCAAGCTCTCCCGACAGATGGCCATCCAGCCTCTGAATCATAGAATCCTAGAGTTGGGAGACACAATCAAAGCCCTCCCAACAGATGGACATCCAGCCTCTGAATCATAGAATGCTAGAGTTGGGAGACACAATCAAAGCCCTCCCGACAGATGGCCATCCAGCCTCTGAATAATAGAATCCTAGAGTTGGGAGACACAATCAAAGCCCTCCCAACAGATGGCCATCCAGCCTCTGAATCATGGAATCCTAGAGTTGGGAGACACAATCCAAGCCCGCCCAACAGATGGCCATCAAGCCTCTGAATCATAGAATGCTAGAGTTGGGAGACACAATCAAAGCCCACCCGACAGATGGCCATCCAGCCTCTGAATCATAGAATCCTAGAGTTGGGAGACACAATCCAAGCCCTCCCGACAGATGGCCATCCAGCCTCTGAATCATAGAATGCTAGAGTTGGGAGACACACTCAAAGCCCTCCCGACAGATGGCCATCCAGCCTCTGAATCATAGAATGCTAGAGTTGGGAGACACAATCAAAGCCCTCCCGACAGATGGCCATCCAGCCTCTGAATCATAGAATCCTAGAGTTGGGAGACACAATCCAAGCCCTCCCGACAGATGGCCATCCAGCCTCTGAATCATAGAATCCTAGAATTGGGAGACACAATCCAAGCCCTCCCGACAGATGGCCATCCAGCCTCTGAATCATAGAATCCTAGAGTTGGGAGACACAATCCAAGCCCTCCCGACAGATGGCCATCCAGCCTCTGAATCATAGAATCCTAGAGTTGGGAGACACAATCCAAGCCCTCCCGACAGATGGCCATCCAGCCTCTGAATCATAGAATCCTAGAATTGGGAGACACAATCCAAGCCCTCCCGACAGATGGCCATCCAGCCTCTGAATCATAGAATCCTAGAGTTGGGAGACACAATCCAAGCCCTCCCGACAGATGGCCATCCAGCCTCTGAATCATAGAATCCTAGAATTGGGAGACACAATCCAAGCCCTCCCGACAGATGGCCATCCAGCCTCTGAATCATAGAATCCTAGAATTGGGAGACACAATCCAAGCCCTCCCGACAGATGGCCATCCAGCCTCTGAATCATAGAATCCTAGAATTGGGAGACACAATCCAAGCCCTCCCGACAGATGGCCATCCAGCCTCTGAATCATAGAATCCTAGAGTTGGGAGACACAATCCAAGCCCTCCCGACAGATGGCCATCCAGCCTCTGAATCATAGAATCCTAGAATTGGGAGACACAATCCAAGCCCTCCCGACAGATGGCCATCCAGCCTCTGAATCATAGAATCCTAGAGTTGGGAGACACAATCCAAGCCTTCCCGACAGATGGCCATCCAGCCTCTGAATCATAGAATCCTAGAGTTGGGAGACACAATCCAAGCCCTCCCAACAGATGGCCATCCAGCCTCTGAATCATGGAATCCTAGAGTTGGGAGACACAATCCAAGCCCGCCCAACAGATGGCCATCAAGCCTCTGAATCATAGAATGCTAGAGTTGGGAGACACAATCCAAGCCCGCCCAACAGATGGCCATCAAGCCTCTGAATCATAGAATGCTAGAGTTGGGAGACACAATCAAAGCCCACCCGACAGATGGCCATCCAGCCTCTGAATCATAGAATCCTAGAGTTGGGAGGCACAATCAAAGCCCTCCCGACAGATGGCCATCCAGCCTCTGAATCCTAGAATGCTAGAGTTGGGAGACACAATCAAAGCCCTCCCGACAGATGGCCATCCTGCCTCTGAATCATAGAATCCTAGAGTTGGGAGGCACAATCAAAGCCCACCTGACAGATGGCTATCCAGCCTCAGAATCATAGAATGCTAGAGTTGGGAGGCACAATCAAAGCCCTCCCGACAGATGGCCATCCAGCCTCTGAATCATAGAATCCTAGAGTTGGGAGACACAATCCAAGCCCTCCCGACAGATGGCCATCCAGCCTCTGAATCATAGAATCCTAGAATTGGGAGACACAATCCAAGCTCTCCCGACAGATGGCCATCCAGCCTCTGAATCATAGAATCCTAGAGTTGGGAGACACAATCAAAGCCCTCCCAACAGATGGACATCCAGCCTCTGAATCATAGAATCCTAGAGTTGGGAGGCACAATCAAAGCCCTCCCGACAGATGGCCATCCAGCCTCTGAATCATAGAATGCTAGAGTTGGGAGACACACTCAAAGCCCTCCCGACAGATGGCCATCCAGCCTCTGAATCATAGAATGCTAGAGTTGGGAGACACAATCCAAGCCCTCCCGACAGATGGCCATCCAGCCTCTGAATCATAGAATGCTAGAGTTGGGAGACACAATCAAAGCCCTCCCGACAGATGGCCATCCAGCCTCTGAATCCTAGAATGCTAGAGTTGGGAGACACAATCAAAGCCCTCCCGACAGATGGCCATCCTGCCTCTGAATCATAGAATCCTAGAGTTGGGAGGCACAATCAAAGCCCACCTGACAGATGGCTATCCAGCCTCAGAATCATAGAATGCTAGAGTTGGGAGGCACAATCAAAGCCCTCCCGACAGATGGCCATCCAGCCTCTGAATCATAGAATCCTAGAGTTGGGAGACACAATCCAAGCCCTCCCGACAGATGGCCATCCAGCCTCTGAATCATAGAATCCTAGAATTGGGAGACACAATCCAAGCTCTCCCGACAGATGGCCATCCAGCCTCTGAATCATAGAATCCTAGAGTTGGGAGACACAATCAAAGCCCTCCCAACAGATGGACATCCAGCCTCTGAATCATAGAATCCTAGAGTTGGGAGGCACAATCAAAGCCCTCCCGACAGATGGCCATCCAGCCTCTGAATCATAGAATGCTAGAGTTGGGAGACACACTCAAAGCCCTCCCGACAGATGGCCATCCAGCCTCTGAATCATAGAATGCTAGAGTTGGGAGACACAATCCAAGCCCTCCCGACAGATGGCCATCCAGCCTCTGAATCATAGAATGCTAGAGTTGGGAGACACAATCAAAGCACTCCCGACAGATGGCCATCCTGCCTCTGAATCATAGAATGCTAGAGTTGGGAGACACAATTCAAGCCCTCCTGACAGATGGCCATCCAGCCTCTGAATCATAGAATCGTAGAGTTGGGAGACACAATCAAAGCCCTCCCGACAGATGGCCATCCAGCCTCTGAATCATAGAATGCTAGAGTTGGGAGACACAATCCAAGCCCTCCCGACAGATGGCCATCCAGCCTCTGAATCATAGAATGCTAGAGTTGGGAGACACAATCAAAGCCCTCCCGACAGATGGCCATCCAGCCTCTGAATCATAGAATCCTAGAGTTGGGAGACACAATCCAAGCCCGCCCAACAGATGGCCATCAAGCCTCTGAATCATAGAATCCTAGAGTTGGGAGACACAATCCAAGCCCGCCCAACAGATGGCCATCAAGCCTCTGAATCATAGAATGCTAGAGTTGGGAGACACAATCAAAGCCCACCCGACAGATGGCCATCCAGCCTCTGAATCATAGAATCCTAGAGTTGGGAGGCACAATCAAAGCCCTCCCGACAGATGGCCATCCAGCCTCTGAATCCTAGAATGCTAGAGTTGGGAGACACAATCAAAGCCCTCCCGACAGATGGCCATCCTGCCTCTGAATCATAGAATCCTAGAGTTGGGAGGCACAATCAAAGCCCACCTGACAGATGGCTATCCAGCCTCAGAATCATAGAATGCTAGAGTTGGGAGGCACAATCAAAGCCCTCCCGACAGATGGCCATCCAGCCTCTGAATCATAGAATCCTAGAGTTGGGAGACACAATCCAAGCCCTCCCGACAGATGGCCATCCAGCCTCTGAATCATAGAATGCTAGAGTTGGGAGACACAATCCAAGCCCTCCCGACAGATGGCCATCCAGCCTCTGAATCATAGAATCCTAGAATTGGGAGACACAATCCAAGCTCTCCCGACAGATGGCCATCCAGCCTCTGAATCATAGAATGCTAGAATTGGGAGACACAATCCAAGCTCTCCCGACAGATGGCCATCCAGCCTCTGAATCATAGAATCCTAGAGTTGGGAGACACAATCAAAGCCCTCCCAACAGATGGACATCCAGCCTCTGAATCATAGAATCCTAGAGTTGGGAGGCACAATCAAAGCCCTCCCGACAGATGGCCATCCAGCCTCTGAATCATAGAATGCTAGAGTTGGGAGACACACTCAAAGCCCTCCCGACAGATGGCCATCCAGCCTCTGAATCATAGAATGCTAGAGTTGGGAGACACAATCCAAGCCCTCCCGACAGATGGCCATCCAGCCTCTGAATCATAGAATGCTAGAGTTGGGAGACACAATCAAAGCACTCCCGACAGATGGCCATCCTGCCTCTGAATCATAGAATGCTAGAGTTGGGAGACACAATTCAAGCCCTCCTGACAGATGGCCATCCAGCCTCTGAATCATAGAATCGTAGAGTTGGGAGACACAATCAAAGCCCTCCCGACAGATGGCCATCCAGCCTCTGAATCATAGAATGCTAGAGTTGGGAGACACAATCCAAGCCCTCCCGACAGATGGCCATCCAGCCTCTGAATCATAGAATGCTAGAGTTGGGAGACACAATCAAAGCCCTCCCGACAGATGGCCATCCAGCCTCTGAATCATAGAATCCTAGAGTTGGCACAATCAAAGCCCTACCGACAGATGGCCATCCAGCCATAAAAAAATAATAAATGTAATAATAATAATAATAAGATCCGAGTGAAATAATAAATGTATTAATAATAATAATAATAAAATAGAGTAAAATAAATGTAAAGTAGTAACAATAATAGAGTACAATAATAAATGTAATAATAATAGAGTACAATAATAAATGTAATAATACCAATAATAATAGGAAAAAATAATAAATGTACCATATATTCTCGAGTATAAGCTGACCCAAATATAAGCCAACCAGGACCCTCACCCGAGTATAAGCCGAGGGGGGCTTTTTCAGTCTTAAAAAAAGGACTGAAAAACTAGGCTTATACTCGAGTATGTACAGTAATTCCCATCATCTTCTGTCATTGCACTCAAGCCACATCAGTAGTTAAAGTTGGTTATGATGGGTTTGTGTGCCAACTTTGGTCCAGATCCATCGTCGGTGGGATTCAAAGCACTCTCTGGATGTGGGTGAACTATAACTCCCAGCATCCAAGGTCAATTCTCTCCAAACCCCGCCAGCCGTTAAAGTTGGTCATGATTAGTCTGCATGCCAAGATCTGCTGTCGGTGGGAGCCACAGGGCTCTCTGGGTGTGGGGTGAACTATAACTCCCAAAATCCAACATCCTCAATGCCTTACCTGTTGCGAAAGGTTCAAGCAGCGGACCATCCAGCGCCGGTGCAAAGCGCCCGTGTCGGACTGGATCTCGACCAGTTCGTCCTCCTGCTTGATCGTCTTGATATGGGTCACCTGTGGAGTCAAAGGAAAGTAGGTCAGTGAACCATATCTATATATATAAATGAGTGATGGCATCACGGCGACCAACAAAACAACAAAACTACAGGCCCCCCAACCTCAAAATTTGACAACACAATTTATTTATTTATTTATTTATTTTATATACCGCTCTTCTCCCCCAGGGGGACCCAGAGCGGTCTTACATAATGGCAAGATTAATGCCACATATAATACAAAATATAGTAAAACAAACGATCGTAAAAACCCACTTAAAAACCAATATCATATCCCATTTAAAACAGTAAAACACTGTGTGGCCATTACAACAGGGCCAGTAGCATTGGGCCAAAAGTCAGAGCCAGTCTGTATTCAATTACACATTAATTCAGCGAATACATCAGATTATATCAACCGTATCTTAGGATGGGCCAAAAGCTTGGTCCCACATCCAGGTCTTCAGCTGCTTCCTAAAAGACATGATTGAGGGGGCTTCCCTAATCTCCCTTGGCAAGGAGTTCCACAGCCGCGGAGCCACCACCGAAAAAGCCCTGTCCCTCGTTCCAGCCAAATGCACCTGTGACGGCGGCGGGACCGAGAGCAGGGCCTCACTGGAAGATCTTAATCTGCGGGGTGGCTCATAGGGGGAGATACGTTCGGAGAGGTAAGTTGGACCAGAGCCGTTTAGGGTTTTGTAGGCCAAAGCCAGCATTTTAAATTGTGCCCAGAAGCTAACAGGCAGCCAGTGGAGCTGCTTCAACAGAGGAGTTGTATGCTCCCTGTACGGCGCTCCAGTTAATAACCTGCGGAACGTTGGACTAGTTCCAGCTTCCGAACAGTCTTTGAAGGCAACCCCACGTAGAGCGCATTGCAATAGTCCAAACGAGATGTAACCAGAGCGTGGACCACCGTGGCCATGTCAGGCTTCCCAAGGTATGGGCGCAGTTGGCGCACAAGTTTGAGTTGTGCAAAGGCCCCCCTGGACACCGCCGAAACCTGGGGTTCCAGGCTCAGCGATGAGTCCAGGAGGACACCCAGACTGCGAACCTGGGCCTTCAGGGGGAGTGCGACCCCATCCAGCACAGGCTGTAACCCTATACCCTGTTCGGCCTCTGTCTTGTCTGGATTCAACTTCAATTTGTTCACCCTCATCCAGTCCGACACAGCAGCCAGGCACCGGTTCAGGATCTGGACGGCCTCCTTGGAAGCTGGAGAAAAGGAGTGATAGAGCTGGACATCATCTGCGTACAGATGACACCGAACTCCAAAACTCCGGATGATCTCACCCAGCGGCTTCATGTAGATGTTAAACAACAAAGGGGACAGTACTGAACCCTGTGGGACTCCACAAGACAACGGTTGTGGAGCCGAACAGCTGTCCCCTATCAACACCTTCTGGGTACGGTCCTCAAGGAAGGACTGGAGCCACTGCAATGCAGGACCCCCAAGGCCCATTCCCACGAGGCGACCCAGAAGGATACTGTGGTCTACGGTATCAAAGGCCGCTGAGAGATCCAGGAGAACCAGCAGGGACACACTCCCCCTGTCGAGCTCTCTGCGGAGATCATCCACCAAGGAGACCAAGGCCGTCTTAGTTCCTTGGAAGCCAGACTGTGCCGGGTCCAGATAATCAGTTGCTTCCAAGAATCCCTGGAGTTGCGAGGCAACCACGTGTTCCAAGACCTTGCCCACAAAGGGGAGATTGGAAACAGGCCAAAAGTTATTCCAATTAGTGGGGTCAAGTGATGGCTTCTTCAACAGCGGTTTTATTACGGCTTGTTTGAGGCCGGCTGGAAGTCTGCCTTCCTGGAGGGAGGCGTTCACCACCACTCTTACCCACTCGACCAACCCCCCTCTGGCTTCTTTAACCAGCCAGGATGGGCAGGGGTCTAGGGTGCATGTGGTCGCTCTCGCTTCTCCAAGGACCTTGTCCACGTCCTCGGGTTGCACAGATTGAAATGAATCCATCAAAATAGGACAAGCAGGTGCTCTTGCTACATCTTCGGAGATTGCATCAACCGCGGCGTCAAGCTCGGAACGAATCAAAGCGATTTTCTTTGAAAAGAACTGGGAAAAAGCTTCACATTTCTCTGCCACATCATCTGTGGGCGCAGTTTGAGGGGTGTTGTTAAGCAGCCCTCTGACAGTTCTAAAAAGCTCGGCAGGACGGTTTTTGGCAACACAACACAACCTATCATCCACGACTCTAGGTTGATACAACAACAAAAAAAGAAAAATAAAGTCCTAATTAGAGGGAAAGGAATAATTGTTTTATCCAATTACTGCCAGTTAGAGGACTAATCTCTGCCCACTCCTAGTAACCAACTCAGCCCAGGGGACAGGCAGACTTAGGCCTCACTTAGGCCTCTTCCACAGATTATCTAATTTGCACTGGATTATATGGCAGTGTAGACTCAAGGCCCTTCCACACAGCTATATAACCCATTTATAATCTTATATTATCTGATTTGAACTGGATTATCTGGACTCCACACTGCCATATAATCCACTTCAGTGTGCATTTTATACAGCTGTGAAGAAGGGGCCTCATATCATCCAGTTCTAAGCAAATAATATAAGATTATCAATATAATATGTAATAATTACTGTGATATAGAATCATAGAATAGTAGAGTTGGAAGAGACCTCATGGGCCATCCAGTCCAACCCCATTCTGCCAAGAAGCAGGAAATCGCATTCAAAGCGATTAATAATAATACAGAACAATATAATCTCTAAAATTAGGACAGTAAATAAAAAAAGCATAAGCCACAGCAACGTGTGGCCGGGCAAAGCTAGTTATATTATATCATTAAATGTAACATAATAGCTACATAATATTACATTATAATATTGTATATTATCATATAAATATAATATGTTACATATTTATATTTATATTATCAAAGAAATATAATAAGTTATATGTTATACATCCTGAGGAGTGAGGTTGAATGGGCCTTAAGAAGCACTGCTAACAACAAGGCAGCAGGAGACGATGGGATCGCAGCTGAACTGTTTAAAATCTTGAAAGATGATGCTGTCAAGGTGATGCATGCCATATGCCAGCAAATATGGAAAACACAAGAATGGCCATCAGATTGGAAAAAAAATCAATTTACATCCCCATAGCATTCCCCTGGTGAAGAGTGAGGGAGGCTTTGGAAAAATAAACACTGATAAGGGAGGGTAAGATGAGAAATAAATATATCATATATTGCAAGCAACAGCCTGCAGGCTCCATTGCCGGGCTTGACCTTGACCCGATTATAAGCCGGGGGAGGCTTTTTCAGCTCATAAATAAGGGCTGAAAAACTCGGCTTATCTTCGAGTATATACGGTATATTATAATGTTAAATCTATATATATAAAAGAGTGATGGAATCCTGGCGACCGACAAAACAACACAACTAAACACCCCACAACCTCGAAAATTGACAGCACAACCCCTCATCCATGCCTCTAGGTTGATACAACAAAAAGAAAAGAAAAATAAAGTCCTAATTAGAGGGAGAGGAATAATTGTTTTTATCCAATTGCTGCCAGTTAGAAGGCTAAGCTCTGCCCACTTGGTCTCCTAGCAACTCACTCAGCCCAGGGGACAGGCTAAGTTAGGCCTCACTTAGGCCTCTTCCACACTGCCTATAAAATACAGACACCACCAGACAACGCCACAGCAACGCGTGGCCGGGCACAGCTAGTGTAATATAAACATTATATAATGTTATAGTATTAAGATAATCTTACCGAGAAGACCCGTTCGGGGTGTCCCTTGGCCCGCATGTTGGTGTCATGAACTTGCTTCAGCACCATCCAAGCCTCGTCGTGCTTCCCGTTCTAGAAATGCAAAACAACACATGAATCTGGACCCCAAATGTGGGCTTCAAGGTGCATCTACACTGAGGAATGAATGCGGTTTGGCACCACTTGAACCGCTATCACTCAATGCAATGGAATCCTAGGAGTTGTAGGATCGAATCCTCACTTGGTGATTTAAACCCATGGAGTGACCTTCTGCCAGCTTATATACTTACTTATTTACTGGATGAAAACAAAAGCCCATCTCCTAGAATCCTAGAGTTGGAAGGGACCCCAGAGGGCATCCAGTCCAACCTCTTTCTGCCAGACAGGAAGACACAATCAAAGCTTTCGCAACAGATGGCCATCCAGCCTCTGAATCATAGAATCCTAGAGCTGAGAGAGACTCCAAGGATCATCTGGTCCAACCCCATTCTGCAATGTAGGAAGACACAATGAAGGCCTTCCCGACAGATGGCCATCCAGCCTCTGAATCGCAGAATCCTAGAGTTGGGAGACACAATCAAAGCCCTCCCGACAGATGGCCATCCAGCCTCTGAATCGCAGAATCCTAGAGTTGGGAGACACAATCCAAGCCCTCCCGACAGATGGCCATCCAGCCTCTGAATCGCAGAATCCTAGAGTTGGGAGACACAATCAAAGCCCTCCCGACAAATGCCCATCCAGCCTCTGAATCATAGAATCCTAGAGTTGGGAGACACAATCCAAGCCCTCCCGACAGATGGCCACCCAGCCTCTGAATCATAGAATGCTAGAGTTCGGAGACACAATAAATGCCCTCCCGACAGATGGTCATCCAGCCTCTGAATCATAGAATGCTAGAGTTGGGAGACACAATCAAAGCCCTCCCGACAAATGCCCATCCAGCCTCTGAATCATAGAATCCTAGAGTTGGGAGACACAATCCAAGCCCTCCCGACAGATGGCCACCCAGCCTCTGAATCATAGAATGCTAGAGTTCGGAGACACAATAAATGCCCTCCCGACAGATGGTCATCCAGCCTCTGAATCATAGAATGCTAGAGTTGGAAGACATAATCAAAGCCCTCCCGACAGATGGCCATCCAGCCTCTGAAGCATAGAATGCTAGAGTTGGGAGACACAATCAAAGCCCTCCCGACAGATGGCCATCCAGCCTCTGAATCATAGAATGCTAGAGTTGGGAGACACAATCAAAGCCCTCCCAACAGATGGACATCCAGCCTCTGAATCATAGAATGCTAGAGTTGGGAGACACAATCAAAGCCCTGCTGACAGATGGCCATCCAGCCTCTGAAGCATAGAATGCTAGAGTTGGGAGACACAATCAAAGCCCTCCCGACAGATGGCCATCCAGCCTCTGAATCATAGAATGCTAGAGTTGGGAGACACAATCAAAGCCCTCCCAACAGATGGACATCCAGCCTCTGAATCATAGAATGCTAGAGTTGGGAGACACAATCAAAGCCCTCCTGACAGATGGCCATCCAGCCTCTGAAGCATAGAATGCTAGAGTTGGGAGACACAATCAAAGCCCTCCCGACAGATGGACATCCAGCCTCTGAAGCATAGAATGCTAGAGTTGGGAGACACAATCAAAGCCCTCCTGACAGATGGCCATCCAGCCTCTGAAGCATAGAATGCTAGAGTTGGGAGACACAATCAAAGCCCTCCCGACAGATGGACATCTAGCCTCTGAATCATAGAATCCTAGAGTTGGGAGACACAATCAAAGCCCTCCCGACAGATGGCCATCCAGCCTCTGAATCATAGAATCCTAGAGTTGGGAGACACAATCAAAGCCCTCCCGACAGATGGACATCCAGCCTCTGAATCATAGAATCCTAGAGTTGGGAGACACACTCAAAGCCCTCCCGACAGATGGCCATCCAGCCTCTGAATCATAGAATCCTAGAGTTGGGAGACACAATCAAAGCCCTCCCGACAGATGGACATCCAGCCTCTGAATCATAGAATGCTAGAGTTGGGAGACACAATCAAAGCCCTCCCGACAGATGGCCATCCAGCCTCTGAATCATAGAATCCTAGAGTTGGGAGACACAATCAAAGCCCTCCCGACAGATGGCCACCCAGCCTCTGAAGCATAGAATGCTAGAGTTGGGAGACACAATCAAAGCCCTCCCGACAGATGGCCATCCAGCCTCTGAATCATAGAATCCTAGAGTTGGGAGACACAATCAAAGCCCTCCCGACAGATGGCCATCCAGCCTCTGAATCATAGAATCCTAGAGTTGGGAGACACAATCAAAGCCCTTCCGACAGATGGCCACCCAGCCTCTGAAGCATAGAATGCTAGAGTTGGAGACACAATCAAAGCCCTCCCGACAGATGGCCATCCAGCCTCTGAATCATAGAATCCTAGAGTTGGGAGACACACTCAAAGCCCTCCCGACAGATGGCCATCCAGCCTCTGAATCATAGAATGCTAGAGTTGGGAGACACAATCAAAGCCCTCCCGACAGATGGACATCTAGCCTCTGAATCATAGAATCCTAGAGTTGGGAGACACAATCAAAGCCCTCCCGACAGATGGCCATCCAGCCTCTGAAGCATAGAATGCTAGAGTTGGGAGACACAATCAAAGCCCTCCCGACAGATGGCCATCCAGCCTCTGAAGCATAGAATGCTAGAGTTGGGAGACACACTCAAAGCCCTCCCGACAGATGGCCATCCAGCCTCTGAATCATAGAATGCTAGAGTTGGGAGACACAATCAAAGCCCTCCCGACAGATGGCCATCCAGCCTCTGAATCATAGAATCCTAGAGTTGGGAGACACAATCCAAGCCCTCCCGACAGATGGCCATCCAGCCTCTGAATCATAGAATCCTGGAGTTGGGAGACACAATCAAAGCCCTCCCGACAGATGGCCATCCAGCCTCTGAATCATAGAATCCTGGAGTTCGGAGACACAATCAAAGCCCTCCCGACAGATGGCCATCCAGCCTCTGAATCATAGAATGCTAGAGTTGGGAGACACAATTCAAGCCCTCCTGACAGATGGCCATCCAGCCTCTGAATCATAGAATCCTAGAGTTGGGAGACACACTCAAAGCCCTCCCGACAGATGGCCATCCAGCCTCTGAATCATAGAATCCTAGAGTTGGGAAACACACTCAAAGCCCTCCCGTCAGATGGCCATCCAGCCTCTGAATCATAGAATCCTAGAGTTGGGAGACACACTCAAAGCCCTCCCGACAGATGGCCATCCAGCCTCTGAATCATAGAATGCTAGAGTTGGGAGACACACTCAAAGCCCTCCCGACAGATGGCCATCCAGCCTCTGAATCATAGAATCCTAGAGTTGGGAGACACACTCAAAGCCCTCCCGACAGATGGCCATCCAGCCTCTGAATCATAGAATCCTAGAGTTGGGAGACACACTCAAAGCCCTCCCGACAGATGGCCATCCAGCCTCTGAAGCATAGAATGCTAGAGTTGGGAGACACACTCAAAGCCCTCCTGACAGATGGCCATCCAGCCTCTGAATCATAGAATCCTAGAGTTGGGAGACACACTCAAAGCCCTCCCGACAGATGGCCATCCAGCCTCTGAATCATAGAATCCTAGAGTTGGGAGACACACTCAAAGCCCTCCCGACAGATGGCCATCCAGCCTCTGAATCATAGAATCCTAGAGTTGGGAAACACAATCCAAGCCCTCCCGACAAATGCCCATCCAGCCTCTGAATCATAGAATCCTAGAGTTGGGAGACACAATCCAAGCCCTCCCGACAGATGGCCACCCAGCCTCTGAATCATAAAATGCTAGAGTTCGGAGACACAATCAAAGCCCGCCCAACAGATGGCCATCCAGCCTCTGAATCATAGAAACCTAGAGTTGGGAGACACAATCAAAGCCCTCCCGACAGATGGCCATCCAGCCTCTGAATCATAGAAACCTAGAGTTGGGAGACACAATCAAAGCCCTCCCGACAGATGGCCATCCAGCCTCTGAAGCATAGAATGCTAGAGTTGGGAGACACAATCAAAGCCCTCCCAACAGATGGCCATCCAGCCTCTGAAGCATAGAATGCTAGAGTTGGGAGACACAATCAAAGCCCTCCCGACAGATGGCCATCCAGCCTCTGAATCATAGAATGCTAGAGTTGGGAGACACAATCAAAGCCCTTCCGACAGATGGCCATCCAGCCTCTGAATCATAGAATGCTAGAGTTGGGAGACACAATCAAAGCCCTTCCGACAGATGGCCACCCAGCCTCTGAAGCATAGAATGCTAGAGTTGGAGACACAATCAAAGCCCTCCCGACAGATGGCCATCCAGCCTCTGAATCATAGAATCCTAGAGTTGGGAGACACACTCAAAGCCCTCCCGACAGATGGCCATCCAGCCTCTGAATCATAGAATCCTAGAGTTGGGAGACACACTCAAAGCCCTCCCGACAGATGGCCATCCAGCCTCTGAATCATAGAATGCTAGAGTTGGGAGACACAATCAAAGCCCTCCCGAAAGATGGACATCTAGCCTCTGAATCATAGAATCCTAGAGTTGGGAGACACAATCAAAGCCGTCCCGACAGATGGCCATCCAGCCTCTGAAGCATAGAATGCTAGAGTTGGGAGACACAATCAAAGCCCTCCCGACAGATGGCCATCCAGCCTCTGAATCATAGAATCCTAGAGTTCGGAGAGACCCCAAGGGTCATCTAGTCCAGGCAGGAAGACACCACCAAAGCCTTCCCGACAGATGGCCATCCAGCCTCTGAATCATAAAACGCTATAGTTGGGAGACACAATCCAAGCCCTCCCGACAGATGGCCATCCAGCCTCTGAATCATAGAATCCTAGAGTTGGGAGACACAATCCAAGCCCTCCCGACAGATGGCCATCCAGCCTCTGAATCATAGAATCCTAGAGTTGGGAGACACAATCAAAGCCCTCCCGACAGATGGCCATCCAGCCTCTGAATCATAGAATCCTGGAGTTCGGAGACACAATCAAAGCCCTCCCGACAGATGGCCATCCAGCCTCTGAATCATAGAATGCTAGAGTTGGGAGACACAATTCAAGCCCTCCTGACAGATGGCCATCCAGCCTCTGAATCATAGAATGCTAGAGTTGGGAGACACAATCAAAGCCCTCCTGACAGATGGCCATCCAGCCTCTGAATCATAGAATCCTAGAGTTGGGAGACACACTCAAAGCCCTCCCGACAGATGGCCATCCAGCCTCTGAATCATAGAATCCTAGAGTTGGGAGACACACTCAAAGCCCTCCCGACAGATGGCCATCCAGCCTCTGAATCATAGAATGCTAGAGTTGGGAGACACACTCAAAGCCCTCCCGACAGATGGCCATCCAGCCTCTGAAGCATAGAATGCTAGAGTTGGGAGACACAATCAAAGCCCTCCCGACAGATGGACATCTAGCCTCTGAATCATAGAATCCTAGAGTTGGGAGACACACTCAAAGCCCTCCCGACAGATGGCCATCCAGCCTCTGAATCATAGAATCCTAGAGTTGGGAGACACACTCAAAGCCCTCCCGACAGATGGCCATCCAGCCTCTGAATCATAGAATCCTAGAGTTGGGAGACACACTCAAAGCCCTCCCGACAGATGGCCATCCAGCCTCTGAATCATAGAATCCTAGAGTTGGGAAACACAATCCAAGCCCTCCCGACAAATGCCCATCCAGCCTCTGAATCATAGAATCCTAGAGTTGGGAGACACAATCCAAGCCCTCCCGACAGATGGCCACCCAGCCTCTGAATCATAAAATGCTAGAGTTCGGAGACACAATCAAAGCCCGCCCAACAGATGGCCATCCAGCCTCTGAATCATAGAAACCTAGAGTTGGGAGACACAATCAAAGCCCTCCCGACAGATGGCCATCCAGCCTCTGAATCATAGAAACCTAGAGTTGGGAGACACAATCAAAGCCCTCCCGACAGATGGCCATCCAGCCTCTGAAGCATAGAATGCTAGAGTTGGGAGACACAATCAAAGCCCTCCCAACAGATGGCCATCCAGCCTCTGAAGCATAGAATGCTAGAGTTGGGAGACACAATCAAAGCCCTCCCGACAGATGGCCATCCAGCCTCTGAATCATAGAATGCTAGAGTTGGGAGACACAATCAAAGCCCTTCCGACAGATGGCCATCCAGCCTCTGAATCATAGAATGCTAGAGTTGGGAGACACAATCAAAGCCCTTCCGACAGATGGCCACCCAGCCTCTGAAGCATAGAATGCTAGAGTTGGAGACACAATCAAAGCCCTCCCGACAGATGGCCATCCAGCCTCTGAATCATAGAATCCTAGAGTTGGGAGACACACTCAAAGCCCTCCCGACAGATGGCCATCCAGCCTCTGAATCATAGAATCCTAGAGTTGGGAGACACACTCAAAGCCCTCCCGACAGATGGCCATCCAGCCTCTGAATCATAGAATGCTAGAGTTGGGAGACACAATCAAAGCCCTCCCGACAGATGGACATCTAGCCTCTGAATCATAGAATCCTAGAGTTGGGAGACACAATCAAAGCCCTCCCGACAGATGGCCATCCAGCCTCTGAAGCATAGAATGCTAGAGTTGGGAGACACAATCAAAGCCCTCCCGACAGATGGCCATCCAGCCTCTGAAGCATAGAATGCTAGAGTTGGGAGACACACTCAAAGCCCTCCCGACAGATGGCCATCCAGCCTCTGAATCATAGAATGCTAGAGTTGGGAGACACAATCAAAGCCCTCCCGACAGATGGCCATCCAGCCTCTGAATCATAGAATCCTAGAGTTGGGAGAGACCCCAAGGGTCATCTAGTCCAGGCAGGAAGACACCACCAAAGCCTTCCCGACAGATGGCCATCCAGCCTCTGAATCATAAAACGCTATAGTTGGGAGACACAATCCAAGCCCTCCCGACAGATGGCCATCCAGCCTCTGAATCATAGAATCCTAGAGTTGGGAGACACAATCCAAGCCCTCCCGACAGATGGCCATCCAGCCTCTGAATCATAGAATCCTAGAGTTGGGAGACACAATCAAAGCCCTCCCGACAGATGGCCATCCAGCCTCTGAATCATAGAATCCTGGAGTTCGGAGACACAATCAAAGCCCTCCCGACAGATGGCCATCCAGCCTCTGAAGCATAGAATGCTAGAGTTGGGAGACACACTCAAAGCCCTCCCGACAGATGGCCATCCAGCCTCTGAATCATAGAATGCTAGAGTTGGGAGACACAATCAAAGCCCTCCCGACAGATGGCCATCCAGCCTCTGAATCATAGAATCCTAGAGTTGGGAGAGACCCCAAGGGTCATCTAGTCCAGGCAGGAAGACACCACCAAAGCCTTCCCGACAGATGGCCATCCAGCCTCTGAATCATAAAACGCTATAGTTGGGAGACACAATCCAAGCCCTCCCGACAGATGGCCATCCAGCCTCTGAATCATAGAATCCTAGAGTTGGGAGACACAATCCAAGCCCTCCCGACAGATGGCCATCCAGCCTCTGAATCATAGAATCCTAGAGTTGGGAGACACAATCAAAGCCCTCCCGACAGATGGCCATCCAGCCTCTGAATCATAGAATCCTGGAGTTCGGAGACACAATCAAAGCCCTCCCGACAGATGGCCATCCAGCCTCTGAATCATAGAATGCTAGAGTTGGGAGACACAATTCAAGCCCTCCTGACAGATGGCCATCCAGCCTCTGAATCATAGAATGCTAGAGTTGGGAGACACAATCAAAGCCCTCCTGACAGATGGCCATCCAGCCTCTGAATCATAGAATCCTAGAGTTGGGAAACACACTCAAAGCCCTCCCGACAGATGGCCATCCAGCCTCTGAATCATAGAATCCTAGAGTTGGGAGACACACTCAAAGCCCTCCCGACAGATGGCCATCCAGCCTCTGAATCATAGAATCCTAGAGTTGGGAAACACACTCAAAGCCCTCCCGTCAGATGGCCATCCAGCCTCTGAATCATAGAATCCTAGAGTTGGGAGACACACTCAAAGCCCTCCCGACAGATGGCCATCCAGCCTCTGAATCATAGAATGCTAGAGTTGGGAGACACACTCAAAGCCCTCCCGACAGATGGCCATCCAGCCTCTGAATCATAGAATGCTAGAGTTGGGAGACACACTCAAAGCCCTCCCGACAGATGGCCATCCAGCCTCTGAATCATAGAATCCTAGAGTTGGGAGACACACTCAAAGCCCTCCCGACAGATGGCCATCCAGCCTCTGAAGCATAGAATGCTAGAGTTGGGAGACACACTCAAAGCCCTCCTGACAGATGGCCATCCAGCCTCTGAATCATAGAATCCTAGAGTTGGGAGACACACTCAAAGCCCTCCCGACAGATGGCCATCCAGCCTCTGAATCATAGAATCCTAGAGTTGGGAGACACACTCAAAGCCCTCCCGACAGATGGCCATCCAGCCTCTGAATCATAGAATCCTAGAGTTGGGAGACACACTCAAAGCCCTCCCGTCAGATGGCCATCCAGCCTCTGAATCATAGAATGCTAGAGTTGGGAGACACACTCAAAGCCCTCCCGACAGATGGCCATCCAGCCTCTGAAGCATAGAATGCTAGAGTTGGGAGACACACTCAAAGCCCTCCCGACAGATGGCCATCCAGCCTCTGAATCATAGAATCCTAGAGTTGGGAGACACACTCAAAGCCCTCCCGACAGATGGCCATCCAGCCTCTGAATCATAGAATCCTAGAGTTGGGAGACACACTCAAAGCCCTCCCGACAGATGGCCATCCAGCCTCTGAATCATAGAATCCTAGAGTTGGGAAACACAATCAAAGCCCTCCCGACAAATGCCCATCCAGCCTCTGAATCATAGAATCCTAGAGTTGGGAGACACAATCCAAGCCCTCCCGACAGATGGCCACCCAGCCTCTGAATCATAGAATGCTAGAGTTCGGAGACACAATCAAAGCCCGCCCAACAGATGGCCATCCAGCCTCTGAATCATAGAAACCTAGAGTTGGGAGACACAATCAAAGCCCTCCCGACAGATGGCCATCCAGCCTCTGAATCATAGAAACCTAGAGTTGGGAGACACAATCAAAGCCCTCCCGACAGATGGCCATCCAGCCTCTGAAGCATAGAATGCTAGAGTTGGGAGACACACTCAAAGCCCTCCCAACAGATGGCCATCCAGCCTCTGAAGCATAGAATGCTAGAGTTGGGAGACACAATCAAAGCCCTCCCGACAGATGGCCATCCAGCCTCTGAATCATAGAATGCTAGAGTTGGGAGACACAATCAAAGCCCTCCTGACAGATGGCCATCCAGCCTCTGAAGCATAGAATCCTAGAGTTGGGAGACACAATCAAAGCCCTCCCGACAGATGGACATCCAGCCTCTGAATCATAGAATCCTAGAGTTGGGAGACACACTCAAAGCCCTCCCGACAGATGGCCATCCAGCCTCTGAATCATAGAATGCTAGAGTTGGGAGACACAATCAAAGCCCTCCTGACAGATGGCCATCCAGCCTCTGAATCATAGAATCCTAGAGTTGGGAGACACAATCAAAGCCCTCCCGACAGATGGACATCCAGCCTCTGAATCATAGAATCCTAGAGTTGGGAGACACACTCAAAGCCCTCCCGACAGATGGCCATCCAGCCTCTGAATCATAGAATCCTAGAGTTGGGAGACACACTCAAAGCCCTCCCGACAGATGGCCATCCAGCCTCTGAATCATAGAATCCTAGAGTTGGGAGACACACTCAAAGCCCTCCCGACAGATGGCCATCCAGCCTCTGAATCATAGAATCCTAGAGTTGGGAAACACAATCCAAGCCCTCCCGACAAATGCCCATCCAGCCTCTGAATCATAGAATCCTAGAGTTGGGAGACACAATCCAAGCCCTCCCGACAGATGGCCACCCAGCCTCTGAATCATAGAATGCTAGAGTTCGGAGACACAATAAATGCCCTCCCGACAGATGGCCATCCAGCCTCTGAAGCATAGAATGCTAGAGTTGGGAGACACAATCAAAGCCCTCCCGACAGATGGCCATCCAGCCTCTGAAGCATAGAATGCTAGAGTTGGGAGACACAATCAAAGCCCTCCCAACAGATGGCCATCCAGCCTCTGAATCATAGAATGCTAGAGTTGGGAGACACAATCAAAGCCCTCCTGACAGATGGCCATCCAGCCTCTGAATCATAGAATCCTAGAGTTGGGAGACACAATCAAAGCCCTCCCGACAGATGGACATCCAGCCTCTGAATCATAGAATGCTAGAGCTGGGAGACACAATCAAATCCCTCCCGACAGATGGCCATCCAGCCTCAGAATCATAGAATGCTAGAGTTGGGAGACATAATCAAAGCCCTCCCGACAGATGGACATCCAGCCTCTGAATTATAGAATGCTGGAGTTGGGAGACACACTCAAAGCCCTCCCGACAGATGGCCATCCAGCCTCTGAATCATAGAATGCTAGAGTTGGGAGACACAATCCAAGCCCTCCCGACAGATGGCCATCCTCCCACCGTCCGCACATACCTCCAGGAAGAAGCGTGGGCTCTCGGGCATGGTGGTGAGGGCGCCGATGGCGAAGACGGACGGGAAGGCGCAAACCAGGACGAAGACGCGCCAGCTGTGGAACTGGTAGGCGGAGCCCATTTGGAAGCTCCACCCTTTTGAGCGGCGGAGCGACAGCAGCCGAGGAGAGAGCGCAGAGGAGGGAGGAGGAAAAAAAGCCGGGACAAAGGAAGGAAGATGCGGTTAGAAGGAGAGAAAGGTTCGCTTCACCACCTCAGATCGGCGTTCTTTGGAAACATAGGGTTGGAAGACAGCACCAGGGGCATCCATTCGAACACCCACTCGGCCAAAAAGGCACAATGAAAGCCCTCCCGACAGATGGCCATGCAGTCTCTGCTTGAAAAACATCAGGAGGAGACTCCACTGGACTGCGATGCAAGAAATTCCATAACCGAACAGCTCTCACCATCAGGAAATTCTTCCTAATGTTTAGGTGGGATCTCTTTTCCTGCAATTTCAGCCCATTGCTTCATATTGTCGCATTATTATTATTATTATTATTATTATTATTATTATTATTATTATTACTACTACTACTACTACAGTAGAGTCTCACTTATCCAACACTCACTTATCCAACATTCTGGATTGTCCAACACATTTTTGTAGTCAATGTTTTCAAAACATCATGATATTTTGGTGCTAAATTCGTAAATACAGTACAGTAGAGTCTCACTTATCCAACATAAACGGGCCGGCAGAATGTTGGATAAGCGAATATGTTGGATAATAAGGAGGCATTAAGGAAAAGCCTATTAAACATCAAATTAGGTTATGATCTTACAAATTAAGCACCAAAACATCATGTTATACAACAAATTAGACACAAAAAGTAGTTCAATACACAGTAATAATGTGCACTAATTACTGTATTTACAAATTTAGCACCAAAATATCATGATTTATTGAAAACATTGACTACAAAAATGCGTTGGATAATCCAGAACGTTGGATAAGCGAGTGTTGGATGAGTGAGACTCTACTGTAATTACTACATAACATTACTGCGTATTGAACTACTTTTTCTGTAAAATTTGTTGTATAACATGATGTTTTGGTGCTTAATTTGTAAAATCATAACCTAATTTGCTGTTTAATAGGCTTTTCCTTAATGCCTCCTTATTATCCAACATATTTGCTTATCCAACATTCTGCCGGCCCGTTTATGTTGGATAAGTGAGACTCTACTGTACTGTATTTACTAATTTAGCACCAAAATATCACGATATATTGGGAACATTGACTAAAAAAATGCGTTGGATAATCCAGAACGTTGGATAAGCGAGTGTTGGATGAGTGAGACTCTACTATAATTACAACATAACATTACTGCGTATTGAACTACTTTTTCTGTCAAATTTGTTGTATAACATGATGTTTTGGTGCTTAATTTGTAAAATCATGACCTAATTTGCTGTTTAATAGGGTTATCCTTAATGCCTCCTTATTATCCAACATATTCGCTTATCCAACATTCTGCTGGCCCGTTTATGTTGGATAAGTGAGACTGTACTGTATTATTATTATTATTATTTTGAAGGCTTTCATGGCCAGAATCACTGGATTGCTGTGAGTTTTCCGGGCTGTCTGGCCATATTCCTGAAGCATTCTCTCCTGACCTTTCACCCACATCTATGATAGGCATCCTCAGAGGTTGGGAGATCTGTTGGAAACTAGGCAATATGAAAAACATGAAAACCTTCGACAACACATGAATTCCAAAATAAAATAAATACCGTAATGGGGGATGATGGCCCAAGCCATGGCCGAGGCGTAGATGCCGCCAATCATCCAGAACATGCAGAGCCAGCTGAGATGCTCCCCCCGCTTCTCTTGCGCCAGGAACTCCGAGTAGTAGGAGAAGACGATGGGGATCGAGCCCCCGATGCTAGGAACGGGTAAAAGAGAAAGGTTAGGCGGCCTTCAAACCCCAGCAACACATTATTATTATTATTATTATTATTATTATTATTATTATTATTATTATTATTATACTCATGACCATTCATCATTCACTGCATCCTCGCAGTGATGTTGACCGGCTATATCTGCCTAGAAGATCAGGGGGCAGAGGACTCTTACAAGTAAAACAAGCAGTCAAAGAAGAAGAACATGCCCTGGCAGAAGATGGAAAGCAAAGTGAAGAACCTGCTTTGATTGAAGTCAAAAATCAGAAACTCCTCAAAGCACAGCAGACAAAAAACCAGTACAAGAAAACCGCACTACAAACTAGAGCTGACAGCTGGCACAACAAAACACTGCATGGAAAGTTCCTTGACAAAATTGAAGGAAAAGCTGACAAGGAGAAGACCTGGCTCTGGCTCACGAATGGGACCCTGAAGAAGGAGACAGAAGGCCTGATCCTTGCAGCCCAGGAGCAAGACATCAGGACAAAGGCAATTCAGGCCAAGATCGAAAAATCAGCTGATGACCCAAAATGCAGACTCTGCAAGGAAGCCGACGAAACCATGGATCATATCCTCAGCTGCTGTAAGAAAATTGCACAGACAGACTACAAACAGAGGCACAACTATGTGGCCCAAATGATCCATTGGAACTTCTGCCTCAAGTACCACATCCCAGCAGCAAAGAACTGGTGGGATCACAAACCTGCAAAAGTATTGGAAAATGAGCACGCAAAGATACTGTGGGACTTCCGAATCCAGACTGACAAAGTTCTGGAACACAACACACCAGACATCACAGTCGTGGAAAAGAAAAAGGTTTGGATCATTGATGTTGCCATCCCAGGTGACAGTTGCATTGACGAAAAACAACAGGAAAAACTCAGCCGCTCTCAGGACCTCAAGATTGAACTGCAAAGACTCTGACAGAAACCAGTGCAGGTGGTCCCGGTGGTGATGGGCACACTGGGTGCCATGCCAAAAGACGTCAGCCGGCATTTGGAAACAATAGGCATTGACAAAATTGCGATCTGCCAACTGCAAAAGGCCACCCTACTGGGATCTGCACGCATTATCCGAAAATACATCACACAGTCCTAGACACTTGGGAAGTGTTCGACTTGTGGTTTTCTGATACGAAATTCAGCATGTCTATCTTGTTTGCTGTATCATACAATATAATAATAATAATAATAATAATAATAATAATAATAATAATAATAATAATAATAATAATAATAATAATAATAAGGGTCCTAGAATCCTTTTGCACATAACAGCTAGTTTAAAAGGTACTTGGAACCAAAGTTAAGTCCCTAGTCCACATGGAGGCAGAAGGGAAACAATGATAATGATAATAATAATAATAATAATAATAATAATAATATGGCTCCTAGAACGGCTAGTTTAAAAGGTACTTGGAACCAAAGTTAAGTCCCTAGTCCTCATGGAGGCAGAAGGGAAACAATCTATATATATAAAAGAGTGATGGCATCACGGCAATTCACAAAACAACAAAAGTACAGGCCCCCCAACCTCAAAATTTGACAACACAACCCATCATCCACGCCTCAAGGTTGATACAACAAAAAGAAAAGAAAATAAAGTCCTAATTAGAGGGAGAGCAATAATTTTTTTTATCCAATTGCTGCCAGTTTAGAGGGCTAATCTCTGCCCACTTGGTTGCCTAGCAACCAAGGGACAGCCAGGTTTCAGTTAGGGGACAGGCAGATTTAGGCCTCACTTAGGCTTCTTCCACAGATTATCTAATTTGCACTGGATTATATGGCAGTGTAGACTCAAGGCCCTTCAACACAGCTATATAACCCATTTAGAATCTTATATTATCTGCTTTGCACTGGATTATCTTGACTCCACACTGCCATATAATCCACTTCAGTGTGCATTTTATACAGCTGTGAAGAAGGGCCCTCAGATAATCCAGTTCTGAGCAGATAATATAAGATTAGAAATATACAGTAGAGTCTCACTTATCCAACGTAAACAGGCCGGCAGGATAAGTGAATATGTTGGATAATAAGAAGGGATTCAGGAAAAGCCAATTAAACATCAAATTAGGTAATCGTTATACAAATTAAGCACCAAAACATCATATTATACAACAAATTTGACAGAAAAAGTAGTTCTATGCGCAGTAATGCTATGTAGTATTTACAGTAGAGTCTCACTTATCCAACACTCGCTTATCCAACGTTCTGGATTATCCAACGCATTTTTGTAGTCAATGCTTTCAATATATCGTGATATTTTGGTGCTAAATTCATAAATACAGTAATTACTATACAGCATTACTGTGTACTGAACTACTTTTTCTGACAAATTTGTTGTCTAACATGATGTTTTGGTGCTTAATTTGTAAAATCATAACTTAATTTGATGTTTAATAGGGTTATCCTTAATTCCTCATCATCCAACATATTCGCTTATCTAACGTTCTGCTGGCCCATTTATGTTGGATAAGTGAGACTCTACTGTACTGTATTTACAAATTTACCACTAAAATATCACAATGAATTTAAAACACTGACTACAAAAACATTGATTATGAAAAGGCAGACTGCGTTGGATAATCCAGAACATTGTATAAGCGAATGTTGGATAAGTGAGATTCTTCTTTAATATGAAATAATTACTGGGATAGAATAATGCAGAACAATATAATCTCTAAAACCAGGACAGTAAATAAACAGGGGAATTCCACACAGGAAACAATCAGGGCCAGCTAACACCTCCCAACAAAGTATTCCCATCATCAAAGTCTGGCAAATCCTGTTTTCTCAGGGCCAAAGACAGTAGAAGCACATAAAATATCGCAAACAACACCACTCTGAAAACAAGGGAATTCCAGACAGGAAACAATCAGGGCCAGCTAACACCTCCCAACAAAGTATTCCCATCATCAAAGTCTGGAAAATCCTCTGTTTTCTCAGGGCCACAGACAGTAGAAGCACATAAAATATCGCAAACAACACCACTCTGAAAACAAGGGAATTCCAGACAGGAAACAATCAGGGCCAGCTAACACCTCCCAACAAAAAGTTCACTCAGGCAGGAAACAGCCATGCTTTAAAGCTGCAAGGCCATTACATCCTAATCATTTTTCCTAATTGCAGCATTCATACTTGCCTCCAACAAACAAAAAAAACCAATCAGAAATATTGTATATTCACAACCTTTAGGAAATAATATCCCCTGATGGCGCAGCGTGTTAAAGCGCTGAGCTGCTGAACTTCTGGACCGAAAGGCCACAGGTTTGAATTGGGGGAGCAGAGAGAGCCCCCACTGTTAGCCCCAGCTTCTGCCAACCCAGAAGTTCAAAAACATGCATATGTGAGTGCATCAATAGGTACTGCTCCGGCGGGAAGGTAACGCCGCTCCATGCAGTCATCCCACATGACCTTGGAGGAGTCTACGGACAACGCCGGCTTTTTGGCTTAGAAATGGAGATGAGCACCAACCCCCAGAATCATACATGACTGGGCTTAATGTCAGGGGAAAACGTTTACCCTTTACCTTAACTACCACCAATTCCTCAATACTTTATTTCCCAGAACACCAGACTTCGCCACAGCAACGCGTGGCCGGGCACAGCTAGTAATAAAATAATAATAATAATAATAATAATAATAATAATAATAATAATAATAATAATATGGCTCCTAGAATCCTTCCGCACATATCGGCTAGTTTAAAAGGTACTTGGAACCAAAGTTAAGTCCCTAGTCCTCATGGAGGCAGAAGGGAAACAATGATAATAATAATAATAATAATAATAATAATAATAATAATAATAATAATAATAATATGGCTCCTAGAATCCTTTCGCACAAAGCGGCTAGTTTAAAAGATACTTGGAACCAAAGTTAAGTCCCTAGTCCTTCATGGAGGCAGAAGGGAAACAATGATGATGATAATAATAATAATAATAATAATAATAATAATATGGCTCCTAGAATCCTTTTGCACATAACAGCTAGTTTAAAAGGTACTTGGAACCAAAGTTAAGTCCCTAGTCCTCATGGAGGCAGAAGGGAAACAATGATAATAATAATAATAATAATAATAATAATAATAATAATAATAATAATAATAATAATAATATGGCTTCTAGAATCCTTTCGCACAAAGCGGCTAGTTTAAAAGATACTTGGAACCAAAGTTAAGTCCCTAGTCCTTCATGGAGGCAGAAGGGAAACAATGATGATGATAATAATAATAATAATAATAATAATAATAATAATAATAATAATAATAATAATATGGCTCCTAGAATCCTTTTGCACATAACAGCTAGTTTAAAAGGTACTTGGAACCAAAGTTAAGTCCCTAGTCCTCATGGAGGCAGAAGGGAAACAATAATAATAATGATGATGATGATGATGATGATGATAATAATAATCTATATATATAAAAGAGTGATGGCATCACGGCGACCGACAAAACAACAAAACTACAGGCCCCCCAACCTCGAAATTTGACAACACAACCCATCATCCATGCCTCTAGGTTGATACAACAAAAAGAAAAGAAAAATAAAGTCCTAATTAGAGGGAGAGGAATAGTTGCTTTTATCCAATTGCTGCCAGTTAGAAGGCTACGCTCCTCCAACTTGGTCTCCTAGCAACCCAATAAAAAATAATAAAAAACACTAAAAAATAATTTTAAACACTAAAAGATTAATACAATAAAATACTATAATAACAGAAAATAACTAAAAATAATACAAGAAAATAATAAAATATAATACATAAAAAGATAACTTACAATAAAATTAATTAAAAAATACAAATAACGTCAAATAAAAATTACACAACAATTTTTAACCAATACCACCACCACTTTGCCACAGCAACGCGTGGCCGGGCACAGCTAGTAATAATAATAATAATAATAATAATAATAATAATAATAATAATAATAATAATATGGCTCAATGGTACGGTGTCCTGGGAGTTGTAGTTTCACAAAGTTGGAAACCTTCTCGCCGAACGACAGCCGAGTCGTGGGAGTTTAGAGTGGGAGCTTTAGAGTGGAGCATCCATTCGACAGCGTGGATGCCCGTTTGCCGGTGAACTATAAATCCCAGCACCCACAACTAACAAGTGTCAATGACATGGATGGATGGATCTCTCAGGATTCGTACCCGACACCGGAGAGGAGGCGGCAGAAGAGGAACGTGCCGTATCCCTGGACGAAGGAGGAGAAGAAGGCGAAGACGCTGTTGACGGAGAGGGCCATCAGGAGGCATTGCCGCCGGCCCAGCCGGTCCGCCAGGCTGCCCCAAAAGAAAGCGCCGACCATCATCCCCAGGTAGACGATGAGACCTGGAGTAAGAAAAGGAACGAGAAAGGAGGGGATTGAAAAGTCAGCACAATGTCAAAACATCTCCTTTTGGATCTAAACCAGGTACGGGCAAACTTGGGCCCTCCAGGTGTTTTGGACTTCAACTCCCACAATTCCTAACAGCCGGTAGGCTGTTAGGAATTGTGGGAGTTGAAGTCCAAAACACCTGGAGGGCCCAAGTTTGCCCATTGCTTGGAAGTCCTGAAAACCAACTGTTATTTTTAAACTGCATTGTACGGTCAGTGTAAATGTGGCTGGAGTTTGTGAACAGCTTCCAAAGGCGGCCCCAGATAGGATGCATTACAGTAGTCCAAAAAGTCCAATATCTTGTGCTCTATCACGCTTTTCTAGGTGTCTGATTTCTTCAAACTCCATCAAACGGTCAGTGTAAATCGGGCCCTGATACTGCTGGAGTTTCCGAACCGCTTCCAAGGGCAGCCCTAGATACAAAGCATTATAGTAGTCCAGACGGGATACCCAATATGTTCTGCTCTATCACACTTTTCTAGGTGTCTGATTTCTTCAAACTCCATCAAACGGTCAGTGTAAATGGAACCCTAAAATTGCTGGAGTTTCCAAACCGCTTCCAAGGGCGGCCCGAGGTTGGGCTCATTACAGCAGTCCAAAAGGGATACCCAATATGTTCTGCTTTATCACGCTTTTCTTGGTGTCTGATGTCTCCAAACTCCATAAAACGGTCAGTGTAAATGGGACACTGAAACTGCTGGAATTTCCGAACTGCTTCCAAGGGCGGCCCCAGGTTGGGCGCATTACAGTAGTCCAAACAGGATACCTAATATGTTCTGCTTTATCACGCTTTTCTAGGTGTCTGATGTCTCCAAACTCCATCAAACGGTCAGTGTAAATGGGACCCTGAAACTGCTGGAGTTTCCGAACCGCATCCAAGGGCAGCCCCAGATAGGACGCATTACAGTAGTCCAAAAGGGATACCCAATATGTTCTGCTTTATCATGCTTTTCTAGGTGTCTGATGTCTCCAAACTCCATCAAACGGTCAGTGTAAATGGGACCCTGAAACTGCTGGAGTTTCCGAACCGCATCCAAGGGCAGCCCCAGATAGGACGCATTACAGTAGTCCAAAAGGGATACCCAATATGTTCTGCTTTATCATGCTTTTCTAGGTGTCTGATGTCTCCAAACTCCATAAAACGGTCAGTGTAAATGGGACACTGAAACTGCTGGAGTTTCCAAACCGCTTCCAAGGGCGGCCCCAGGTTGGGCGCATTACAGTAGTCCAAACAGGATACCTAATATGTTCTGCTTTATCACGCTTTTCTAGGTGTCTGATGTCTCCAAACTCCATAAAACGGTCAGTGTAAATGGGACCCTGAAACTGCTGGAGTTTCCGAACTGCTTCCAAGGGCGGCCCCAGGTTGGGCGCATTACAGTAGTCCAAACAGGATACCTAATATGTTCTGCTTTATCACGCTTTTCTAGGTGTCTGATGTCTCCAAACTCCATAAAACGGTCAGTGTAAATGGGACCCTGAAACTGCTGGAGTTTCCGAACTGCTTCCAAGGGCGGCCCCAGGTTGGGCGCATTACAGTAGTCCAAACAGGATACCTAATATGTTCTGCTTTATCACGCTTTTCTAGGTGTCTGATGTCTCCAAACTCCATCAAACGGTCAGTGTAAATGGGACCCTGAAACTGCTGGAGTTTCCGAACTGCTTCCAAGGGCGGCCCCAGGTTGGGCGCATTACAGTAGTCCAAACGGGATACCCAATATGTTCTGCTCTATCATTGAAATCCTTGAATGTTCTACAATACGTAAAAAGCAAGGAGATGTGAGTCTTGAGAAGGAATCCCAGAGGCAGATTGGGGAAGTGGTGATGCAGTGCGCGGGAGGCTCAGCATTGGAGGACAGGAATGGTTTTGCACAGTAACGCAACCCAGCCCTGGTTGCGGCATTGCGCTTAACACTGTGAGCATGCGGCAAAGCCTGGGCACGCGGGGAGGTCGGGAAAACAGCACCGATTGAGTCGGCCGGTGCCTTAATCCCTTCAGCGACAAAGACAGAGCCGGGCTTTCGCTGCTCGCTTTCCGGACTCTCTAATCCGGGGATTAGGCCACCGAAGATCAGGCCAATTCAAGGAGGCCAACAGATGCAGCGGATTTGCCAGGAAGCGGGGCAAAGATGCCCTGCGGCACGCCAGAGAGTTTTGGTGCGCCGGGGATTAGTGGCCTCCGTTGCATTGTCCTCCAACTCCTCTCCTTCTCCTCCTCCAGAACGGAAGGCGTTGCGAATTTTTGCGGCCGCTGCAAGACTGCAGTGCGGCATTCGAAGACGGCACCCCCAACCTTGCCCCGAAATTTCAGCTCCGGCTGAGCGTGGCATGGAAATTGGGCCCACCAATGCGCTCAAAGGCCCTGGTTTCCTTCTCTCAAAGAAATCACTGCTCCAGATCTAGAGGCCAGAGAGAAAGGATGTCTGAGTTTGTGGTCCAAAGGTTTCCAGTCCACCAATGTGTTCAAATCTTTTGGCCAGAAGGAAAGGACGCCCACATTTCTGGTCCATCAATGTGTCTTCTCCTTGTCAGCTTTTCCTTCAATTTTGTTAAGGAACTTTCCATGCAATGCTTTGTTGTGCCAGCTGTCAGCTCTAGTTTGTAGTGCGGTTTTCTTGTACTGGTTTTTTGTCTGCTGTGCTTTGAGGAGTTTCTGATTTTTGACTTCAATCAAAGCAGGTTCTTCACTTTGCTTTCCATCTTCTGCCAGGGCATGTTCTTCTTCTTTGACTGCTTGTTTTACTTGCAAGAGTCCTCTGCCCCCTGATCTTCTAGGCAGATATAGCCAGTCAACATCACTGTGAGGATGCAGTGAATGATGAATGGTCATGAGTTTTCTTGTTTTTCTGTCCAAATTGTCCAGTTCCACCTGTGTCCAGTTTATAATGCCAGCAGTATATCTTATGACAGGTATGGCCCAGGTGTTTATGGCCTTGATGGTGTTGCCTCCATTGAGCTTGCTTTTGAGAATTTTTCTGACCCTTTGAGTGTATTCTTTGCTGACCACCGTTTTCATATGTTCATGCTTGATGTTGTCCAGCTGTAATATGCCCAGATATTTATAGGCCTCTGGCTGGTGACACTTTATTGTTTGGCCATTGGGCATATTTATGCCCTCACTTTCCATGATTTTTCCCTTCTTCAATGCCACTGTCGAACATTTGTCCAAACCAAACTCCATGCTGATATCAGCGCTAAAAATTCGGACAGTGTTAGTCAGAGACTGGATTTCAGTTTCCGTTTTCCCATACAGCTTCAGGTCATCCATGTACATCAGATGCGAAATTTTGTGAGAATTCTTAGATGTTTGGTAGCCGAGATTTGTTTTTTGTAAGATTGTTGACAGAGGGATCATGGCAATAATGAAAAGCAGAGGGGACAATGAATCTCCCTGGAAAATTCCTCTTCTGATGTTGACAAGTCCATAGCATCATCATTATTATTTTATTATGACACAGCAAACAAGATAGATATGCTGGATTTCGTATCACAACATCACAAGTCAAACACTTCCCAAGTGTCTAGGACTGTGTGATGTATTTTCGGATGATGCGTGCAGATCCCAGTAGGGTGGCCTTTTGCAGCTGGCAGATCGTAATTTTGTCAATGTTTATTGTTTCCAAATGCCGGCCAGGATCTTTTGGCACGGCACCCAGTGTGCCCATCACTACTGGGACCACCTGCACTGGTTTCTGCCAGAGTCTTTGTAGTTCAATCTTGAGGTCCTGACAGCGGGTGAGTTTTTCCTGTTGTTTTTCGTCAATGCGACTGTCACCTGGGATGGCAACATCAAGGATCCAAACCTTTTTCTTTTCCACAACTGTGATGTCTGGTGTGTTGTGTTCCAGAACTTTGTCAGTCTGGATTCGGAAGTCCCACAGTATCTTTGTGTGCTCATTTTCCAATACTTTTGCAGGTTTGTGATCCCACCAGTTCTTTTCTGCTGGGAGGTGGTACTTGAGGCATAAGTTCCAATGAATCATTTGGGCTACATAGTTGTGCCTCTGTTTGTAGTCTGTCTGTGCAATTTTCTTACAGCAGCTGAGGATGTGATCAATGGTTTCGGCGGTTTCCTTGCACAGTCTGCATTTTGGGTCATCAGCTGATTTTTCGATCTTGGCCTGAATGGCCTTTGTTCTGATGTCTTGCTCCTGGGCTGCAAGGATCAGGCCTTCTGTCTCCTTCTTCAGGGTCCCATTCGTGAGCCAGAGCCAGGTCTTCTCCTTATCAGCTTTTCCTTCAATTTTGTCAAGGAACTTTCCATGCAGTGTTTTGTTGTGCCAGCTGTCAGCTCTAGTTTGTAGTGCGGTTTTCTTGTACTGGTTTTTTGTCTGCTGTGCTTTGAGGAGTTTCTGATTTTTTACTTCAATCAAAGCAGGTTCTTCACTTTGCTTTCCATCTTCTGCCAGGGCATGTTCTTCTTCTTTGACTGCTTGTTTGACTTGTAAGAGTCCTCTGCCCCCTGATCTTTTAGGCAGATATAGCCGGTCAACATCACTGCGAGGATGCAGTGAATGATGAACGGTCATGAGTTTTTTTGTTTAGTATTATTATTATTATTATTATTATTATTATTATTATTATTACATGCAGCTTTTATCCATTAGGAAGAACTTCCTGATGGTATGAGTTGTTTGACAGTACAATGTGCTACTGCTTAGGAGTCCAGTGGAGTCTCCTTCCCTGGAGGTTTTTAATCAGAGACCTGATGGCTATCTGTTGGGAAGGCTTGGATTGTGTCTATGGCAGAATAGGGTTGGAATGGATAGTCCTTGGGATCTCTTTCAACACTACGAATCCATCCTCTCTCTCTCGAGACACAAAGTGACTCGCGGCATTGAAAAATGTGAATGTTTGTGTGTCCGAATGGACGGATGGAGGGAGCTGTGGCTGGAGGAAGAGAAGGGAACACACGGACGGTCACGGCACACGGAAGCAGCAGCAGCAGCAGCAGCAGCACCGCCAGGAGCCAAAAGCTATTTTTGTCCTGCCTTCCATATCAATTTAGAGCGCCATCGCAGGCAACGCAAAATGACAAGGCCTGGCACGGCCGGAAAAGACGAGAGAGAAAGGTTTCCTTTGATTTCCTGGATTCTGGAGACACGGGTTCGGATTCTCTCTCATTGTGTGAATAAGAGAGTCACATAGAATCATAGAGTTGGAAGGTTGGGACAGGCTGGTTTCAGAAAAGGACAAAGTACAATCGACCAGTGTCTGACCTTGTATTTTTTAGCCCAACAAGCCATTGCTGGACCTACCAAACATTTATTTGTAGACTTAGCAGCAGCTTTTGATTCTATCGATAGAAACCTGTTGTGGCATAAACTGGCCAACACCAGCATGGTTAAGCGCCTTCTGTTTTTAATCAAGGCACTTTATACTAACACCACGGCTAGAATAAGAGTTGGTATCTCTGGCTCATTAACTGACCCCATCCATACAAATAAAGGAGTAAAACAAGGATGTCTACTGGCACCAGCACTCTTTAATCTATATCTGAATGACATAATACCTGCACTCTCAGGGCCAGAAGTTTTTCCACCCACAGTAGAATCCAAGAAAATTTCCATTCTATTGTATGCTGATGACATGGTTCTAATCTCACTTACCCAAATTGGGCTGAGAAGATTGCTTTCTAAGCTTGGCACTTATTGTTCTGAAGAAAAGCTGAATATCAACTATAATAAAACAAAAGTAATGGTGTTTGGAAGAAGACACTCTCAACACAGATGGACCATCAGGGGTCACCAAATTGAACAATGCCAGGAATTTAAGTACCTTGGAATCCATTTCACAGAAAAACTATCTTGGAAATCCCATATAGAACATACTAGAGTTGGAAGGGATCCCAAAGGTCATCCAGTCCAACCTTATTCTGCCTTGTAGGGCACCATTAAAGCCCTCCCAACAGATGGCCATCCAGCCTCTGCTCCAAAGGAGACTCCACCAGACTCCCAGGACTTAGGAGAGTCACATAGCTTCACACAGGCCATCCAGTCCAGCCCCATCCTGACTTGTAGGACACCATCAAAGCCCTCCTAACATATGGCCATCCAGCCTATGCTCCAAAGGAGACTCCACCAGACTCCCAGGACTTAGGAGAGTCACATAGATTTACACAGACCATCCAGTTCAACCCCATTCTGCTTTTGTAGGGAGCCATTAAAGCCCTCCCAACAGATGGCCATCCAGCCTCTGCTCCACTCCACCAGACTCCCAGGACTTAGGACAGTCACAAAGATTCACAGAGTTGGAAGGAAATCCAAAGACCATCCAGTCCAACCCCATTCTGCCTTGTAGGGTACCATTAAAGCTCTCCCAACAGATGGCCCCATCCAGCCTCTGCTCCAAAGGAGACTTCACCAGACTCCCAGGACTTAGGAGAGTCACATAGCTTCACACAGGCCATCCAGTCCAAACCCATTCTGCCTTATAGGGCACCATTAAAGCCTTCCCAACAGATGGCCACCCAGCTTCTGCTCCACTCCACCAGACTCCCAGGACTTAGGACAGTCACACAGATTCACACAATTGGAAGGAACCTCAAAGGTCATCCAGTCCGACCTTATTCTGACTTGTAGGGCACCATTAAAGCCCTCCCAACAGATGACCATCCAGCCTCTGCTCCAAAGGAGACCCCACCAGACTCCCATGACTTAGGAGAGTCACATAGCTTCACACAGGCCATCCATCCCAACCCCATTCTGCCTTGTAGGGGACCATTAAAGCCCTCCCAACAGATGGCCATCCAGCCTCTGCTCCAAAGGAGACTCCACCAGACTCCAAAGACTTAGGAGAGCCACACAGATTCACACAATTGGAAGGAACCCCAAAGGCCATCCAGTCCAACCTTATTCTGCCTTGTAGGGCACCATCAAAGCCCTCCCAACAGATGGCCATCCAGGCTCTGCTCCAAAGGAGACTCCACCAATCTCCCAGGACTTAGGAGAGTCACACAGATTCACACAATTGGAAGGGACCCAAAAGGTCATCCAGTCCAACCCTATTCTTGTCTTGTAGAAGACACCATTAAAGCCCTCCTGACAGATGGCCAAAGGAGTCCCCACCAGACTCCCAAGCAGCATGTTCTACTGTCAAACATATCTTACCGTCAAGACATTGTTATTACAGTAGAGTCTCACTTATCCAACACTCGCTTATCCAAGGTTCTGGATAATCCAAGCCATTTTTGTAGTCAATGTTTTCAATATATCGTGATATTTTGGTGCTAAATTTGTAAATACAGTAATTACAACATTACATTACTGTGTATTGAACTACTTTTTCTGTCAAATTTGTTGTATAACATGATGTTTTGGTTCTTCTATATCTATATATATAAAAGAGTGATGGCATCACAGCGACCCACAAAACAACAAAACTACAGGCCCCCCAACCTCGAAATTTGACAACACAACCCATCATCCACGCCTCTAGGTTGATACAACAAAAAGCAAACAAAAATAAAGTCCTAATTAGAGGGAGGGAAATAATTGTTTTTATCCAATTGCTACCAGTTAGAAGGCTAAGCTCCGCCCACTTGGTCTCCTAGCAACCCACTTAGCCCAGGGGACAGGCAGAGTTAGGCCTCACTTAGGCCTCTTCCACACTGAGAAGGAAGTGAAGCAGTGTGTATTACCAAAGTCATTATTATTACTATCATTACTAAAAGGTCGCAGGTTTGAATTGAGGGAGAGGAGAGAGCCCCCACTGTTAGCCCCAGCTTCTGCCACTTAGAAGGCTCTAAGCTCTGCCCACTTGGTCTCCTAGCAACCCACTCAGCCCAGTGTTAATAAAAGAATAAAAAATAAAATAAATACAAATAATACAATTAAAAACACTAAAAAAATTAATACAATAAAATATAATAATAACTAAATAACTAAAAATAATACAACAAAATAATAAAATATAATAAATAAAAAAGATAAGTTACAATAAAATTAATTAAAAGAATACAAATAACGTCAAATAAAAATTCCACAACAACTTTTAACCAATACCACCACCACTTTGCCACAGCAACGCGTGGCCGGGCACAGCTAGTAATTTCTAAAATCATAACCTAATTTGATGTTTAATAGGCTTTTCCTTAATCCCTCATTATTATCCAAGGCAGGGGTCCTCAAACTTTTAAAGCAAAGGGCCGGTCCACAATCCTTCAGACTGTGGAGGGGCCGAATTATCATTTGGAAAAAAACCCGAACAAATTCCTATGCACACTGCACATGTCTTATTTGTAGTGCAAAACAGCAACAACAACAATGAAAGAACAATACAATGTTTAAAAAATGAAAACAATTGTAAACAACATAAACCTATCAGGATTTCAATAGGAAGTGTGGGCCTGCTTCTGGCCAATGAGATAGTCAGGTTAATTAGGATTGTTGTTGTTGTGTGCCTTCAAGTCATTTCAGACTTTGGGCGAGCCTAATTCCAAAATTATTTACTTATTCATTTACTACATTTATTTATTACATTTATATCCCACCCTTCTAACCCCGAAGGGGACTCAGAGCAGCTGTATGTACATACAATATATTATATTAGTAGCATAGCACAATATTAGCATTATATATTACTATATTGAACTATACCACTATACGGTAATATTATATGTAATAAATATCATATAATTAATATTATTATATGGTATTATTAATATTATATAGTATAACATTATAATATTTTATCAATATTATATGTATATATAATATTATATATTATATTATTTAAAATGATATAAAAATCTATATACAGTAGAGTCTCACTTATCCAACACTCGCTTATCCAACATTCTGGATTATCCAACGCATTTTTGGAGTCAATGTTTTCAATATGTCCTGATATTTTGGTGCTAAATTCGTAAATACAGTAATTACTACATAGCATTACTGCGTATTGAACTACTTTTTCTGCCAAATTTGTTGTCTAACATGATGTTTTGGTGCTTAATTTGTAAAATCATAACCTAATTTGATGTTTAATAGGCTTTTCCTTAATGCCTCCTTATTATCCAACATATTCGCTTATCCAACATTCTGCCGGCCCGTTTATGTTGGATAAGTGAGACTCTACTGTATATAAAAGAGTGATGGCATCACGGCAGCGGACAAAACAACAAAAGTAAATACCCCACAACCTCGAAATTTGACAACACAACCCATCATCCATGCCTCCAGGTTGATACAACAAAAAGAAAAGAAAAATAAAGTCGTAATTAGAGAGAGAGGAATAATTGTTTTTATCCAATTGCTGCCAGTTAGAAGGCTAAGCTCCGCTCACTTGGTCTCCTAGCAACTCACTCAGCCCAGGGAACCTTTTACCTTAACTACCACCAATTCCTCAATACTTTATTTCCCACATCACCATACTTCGCCACAGCAACGCGTGGCCGGGCACAGCTAGTATATTATAAAACTGAGGGCGGGGGCCAGGTAAATGACCTAGGAGGGCCTCATCCGGCCCCCGGGCCTTAGTTTGGGGACCCCTGATCCAAGGGATTCGCTTATCCAAGCTTCTGCTGGCCCGTTTAGCTTGGATAAGTGAGACTCTACTGTACTACTACTACTACTATGTAGTGAAGGTTCTAAAGTGGGACTGGGTGGCCATCTGTCGGGAGGGTTTGGATTGTGTCTCCCTTCCTGGGAGAAGGAGGTTGGGCTGGATGACCTTTGGGGATCCCTTCCAATTCGATGATAACTCCAGAGGTGCAAAACAAGGCTACGGTAGTGGCACAGATTCAGGGCACCCTTGCCTCCTGGGAAGCGTTTCCAGCCACCCACCGAGTCTGCTCTGCATCCGGATGAGTCACGGTTTGCCTCTTGTCTCTCTTTCTTTCCTTCCCTTCAATGATGCTGATTGCAAATGGCATTTGGCTTAGCCACGGCACGGCAAAGGAGGGCAGGGATGGATGGGGAGAGAAAAGGGAGACAGAGCTGGAGAGGCTGGAGAAATCCCTGCTGCCCTGAAACCCTTCGTCTCCCCCTTTTTGATTCTGTCTGATGGGGTGTGAAAGCCAAGGCAGAGGGCCAGCTGAAGCAGGCCATTGCTAGAGAGAGAGAAATAAAAGGGCTGCAAAGAGGATCTGCACCTGGCTCTGGCACAAAATCCAAAGGGAGTGACGTATCATAGCATTGGAAGGGACTCCAGAGGCCATCTAGTCCAACCCCCTGCCATGCAGGAAGAGCACCATCAAAGCAACCCCAACAGATGGCCATCCAGCCTCGACAACAACAACCACAGACCACATGGGCCATCTAGTCCAACCCCTACTGCATTCGTGCAGGAAAAGCACAATCAAACTCTGCCTGACAGATGGCTATCCAACTTCTTCTTCTTATTATTATTATTATTATTATTATCAACACAACGATGTTGTATGGCACAGCAAACAAGATAGATATGCTGGATTTCGTTTCGCAAAACCACAAGTCGAACACTTCCCAAGTGTCTAGGACTGTGTGATGTATTTTTTGATGATGCGTGCAGATCCCAGTAGGGTTTTTGCAGTTGGCAGATGGTGATTTTGTCAATGTCTATTGTTTCCAAATGCCGGCTGAGATCTTTTGGCACGGCACCCAGTGTGCCCATCACCACCAGGACCACCTGCACTGGTTTCTGCCAGAGTCTTTGAAGTTCAATCTTGAGGTCCTGATAGCGGCTGAGTTTTTCCTGTTGTTTTTCATCTATGCGACTGTCACCTGGGATGGCAACATCAATGATCCAAACCTTGTTCTTTTCCACAACTGTGATGTCTGGTGTGTTGTGTTCCAGAACTTTGTCAGTCTGGATTTGGAAGTCCCACAGTATCTTTGCATGTTCATTTTCCACGACCTTTGCTGGTTTGTGATCCCACCAGTTCTTTGCTGCTGGGAGGTGGTACTTGAGGCATAAGTTCCAATGAATCATTTGGGCCACATAGTTGTGCCTCTGTTTGTAGTCTGTCTGTGCGATTTTCTTACAGCAGCTGAGGATATGATCAATGGTTTCGTCGGTTTCCTTGCACAGTCTGCATTTTGGGTCATCAGCTGATTTTTCGATCTTGGCCTGAATGGCCTTTGTCCTGATGTCTTGCTCCTGGGCTGTAAGGATCAGGCCTTCTGTCTCCTTCTTCAGGGTCCCATTCGTGAGCCAGAGCCAGGTCTTCTCCTTATCAGCTTTTCCTTCAATTTTGTCAAGGAACTTTCCATGCAGTGTTTTGTTGTGCCAGCTGTCAGCCCCCCCACAGGTGCCACCTTGACGTGGTGGGGGGGCTTAGCTGCTCCAATGATGACTGAGGGCTGTGCTGGCGGTAGTGTAACTACTGGCAGGTCCAACCAAGCCAGAGAGGCCTCAGCTGAGGAGCACAACCAAGAGCACCTAACCCATTAGCATTATGGAGAATCAAACCCAAACGAAGTCTATACTGGCTCGGTCGTCGCCCAGGATAAAAAGGACCGCGGTGGATGCTGCTGATTCTGGACATCCATCGACAAGTGGGCTACGGAATCATCAAAACCCAAATGAACAGTCACAGAAGCGGCAGAAATACACAATGCCAGAAAACCGCACAATTATTATTATTATTATTATTATTATTATTATTATTATTATTATTATTTTATTACTAGCTGTGCCCGGCCACGCGTTGCTGTGGCAAAGTATAGTGGTATGGGAAATAAAGTATTGAGGAATTGGTGGTAGTTAAGGTAAAGGGTAAACGTTTTCCCCTGACGTTAAGTCCAGTCATGTCTGATTCTGGGGGTTGGTGCTCATCTCCATTTCTAAGCCAAAAAGCCGGCGTTGTCCGTAGACTCCTCCAAGGTCATGTGGGATGACTGCATGGAGCGGCGTTACCTTCCCGCCGGAGCAGTACCTATTGATGCACTCACATTTGCATGTTTTTGAACCTCTGGGTTGGCAGAAGCTGGGGCTAACAGTGGGGGCTCTCTCCGCTCCCCCAATTCAAACCTGCGGCCTTTCGGTCCAGAAGTTCAGCAGCTCAGCGCTTTAACACGCTACACCATCAGGGGATATTATTTCCTAAAGGTTGTGAATATACAATATTTCTGGTGGATTTTTTTTTTGTCTGTTGGAGGCAAGTATAAATGCTGCAATTAGGAAAAATGATTAGGATGTAATGGCCTTGCAGCTTTAAAGCATGGCTGTTTCCTCCCCGAGTGATTTTTTTGTTGCGAGGTGTTAGCTGGCCCTGATTGTTTCCTGTCTGGAATTCCCTTGTTTTCAGAGTGGTGTTGTTTGCGATATTTTATGTGCTTCTACTGTCTGTGGCCCCGAGAAAACGGAGGATTTGCCAGACTTTGATGATGGGAATACTTTGTTGGGAGGTGTTAGCTGGCCCTGATTGTTTCCTGTGTGGAATTCCCCTGTTTATTTACTGTCCTGGTTTTAGAGATTATATTGTTCTGCATTATTCTATCCCAGTAATTATTTCATATTAAAGAAGAATCTCACTTATCCAACATTCCTTATACAATGTTCTGGATTATCCAACGCAGTCTGCCTTTTCATAATCAATGTTTTTGTAGTCAGTGTTTTAAATTCATTGTGATATTTTAGTGGTAAATTTGTAAATACAGTACAGTAGAGTCTCACATAAGTATCCAACATAAACGGGCTGGCAGAATATTGGATAAGCGAATATGTTGGATAATAAAGAGGCATTAAGGAAAAGCCTATTAAACATCAAATTAGGTTATGATTTTACAAATGAAGCACCAAAACATCATGTTAGACAACAAATTTGGCAGAAAAAGTAGTTCAATGCACAGTAATGTTATGTTGTAATTACTGTATTTACGAATTTAGCACCAAAATATCACGATGTATTGAAAACATTGACTACAAAAATGTGTTGGATAATCCAGAATGTTGGATAAGCAAGTGTTGGATAAGTGAGACTCTACTGTAAATACTACATAGCATTACTGCACATGGAACTACTTTTTCTGTCAAATTTGTTGTATAATATGATGTTTTGGTGCTTAATTTGTATAACGATTACCTAATTTGATGTTTAATCAGCTTTTCCTGAATCCCTTCTTATTATCCAACATATTCACTTATCCTGCCGGCCTGTTTACGTTGGATAAGTGAGACTCTACTGCATATTTCTAATCTTATATTATCTGCTCAGAACTGGATTATCTGAGGGCCCTTCTTCACAGCTGTATAAAATGCACACTGAAGTGGATTATATGGTCGTGCGGAGTCAAGATAATCCAGTGCAAAGCAGATAATATAAGATTCTAAATGGGTTATATAGCTGTGTGGAAGGGCCTTGAGTCTACACTGCCATATAATCCAGTGCAAATTAGATAATCTGTGGAAGAAGCCTCAGTGAGGCCTAACTGTGCCTGTCCCCTAACTGAACCCTGGCTGTCCCTTGGTTGCTAGGCAACCAAGTGGGCAGAGATTAGCCCTCTAAACTGGCAGCAATTGGATAAAAAAAATTATTGCTCTCCCTCTAATTAGGACTTTATTTTTCTTTTCTTTTTGTTGTATCAACCTTGAGGCGTGGATGATGGGTTGTGTTGTCAAATTTCGAGGTTGGGGGGCCTGTACTTTTGTTGTTTTGTGAGTCGCCGTGATGCCATCACTCTTTTATATATATATAGTTAGATGTCACAGCAAACAAGATAGACATGCTGGATTTCATATCACAAAATCACAAGTCGAACACTTCCCAAGTGTCTAGGACTGTGTGATGTATTTTCGGATGATGCGCGCAGATCCCAGTAGGGTGGCCTTTTGCAGTTGGCAGATCGTGATTTTGTCAATGTCTATTGTTTCCAAATGGCAGCTGAGATCTTTTGGAACGGCCTTGGCCTCAACTGCCTTTGTCCTGATGTCTTGCTCCTGGGCTGCAAGGATCAGGCCTTCTGTCTCCTTCTTCAGGATCCCATTCGTGAGCCAGAGCCAGGTCTTCTCCTGATCAGCTTTTCCTTCAATTTTGTCAAGGAACGTTTGGGAGGCACTACTCTCCCAGACTCAGCTTAGAGTCCCAGAGTAGCTACTGTACTTAATATATTATTATTATTATTATTATTATTATTATTATTATTATTATTATTAATATTATTATTAAGACCCATTGGCTCACATCAGATGTAATGGGGAAGGACTACTCTCTCAGAGTCAGTTTAGAGTCCCAGAGTAGCTATTATTATTATTATTATTATTATTATTATGAAGACCAATTGGCTCACATCAGATGTAGTAGGGAGGCACTACTCTCCCAGACTCAGCTTAGGGTCCCAGAGTAGCTATTGTTACAGATATAGATATATTATTATTAATAATATTACTAAGACCCATTGGCTCACATCAGATGTAATGGGGAGGCACTCCTCTCCCAGACTCAGTTTAGAGTCCCAGAGTAGCCATCGTTATTAATATTAATGATATTATTAACACCCATTGGTACACATGGGGAAGCAGTGCTCTGTCAGTACCTGCTTATTGTTACGGAGCCGAAACGAAAGGACAACGAAAGCAAGCACAACGACTCTGCGGCTTTCATTTCCGTCTCGCCTCTCGTTTCCTACGAAAATGTTGTCATTCATTTCGTGTAGACAAAAGGTCAGAACGAAACGATAGCACGAAGGAAAACGATGGGAAAATTTGTGCGCACATCTCTAGATAATAGAAAACCATGTCCTCACTGCAAAAGAACATGCGGGTCAAGAATAGGGCTCTACAGTCATCTATGTGCCCACCGCCAAGACAATTGTCCAATTGTGTCCGACTCTGGGGGTTGGTGCCCATCTCCATATCTAAGCCGAAGAGCCAGCGTTGTCCGTAGACACCTCCAAGGTCATGTGCCCACTGGCATGACTGCATGGAGTGCTGTGACCTTACTGCCGGAGCAGTACCTATTGATCTACTCACATTTGCATGTTTTCAAACTGCTGGCCACATGACCTGGAGGTGTCTATGGATAACGCCGGCTCTTCGGCTTAGAAATGGAGATGAGCACCGACCCATAGAGTCGGTCACGACTGGACTTAACGTCAGGGGAAACCTTTACCTTTACCTAGGTTAGCAGCAGGCGCTCACTCCGCTCCCTGGATTCAAACCTGTGACCTTTCGGTCTGCAATTTCAGCAGCTCAGCAGTTTAACCCACTGCGCCACCAGGGGCTCAGTAATACATATAGATACCGTATATACTCAAATATAAGCCAACCCAAATATAAGCCGAGGAACCTAATTTTACCACAAAAAAACTGGGAAATCATTGACTCAAGTATAAGCCGAGAGTGGTAAATTTCAGAAATAAAAATAGATACCAATAAAATTACATTAATTGAGGCATCAGTAGGTTAAATGTTTTTGAATATTTACATCAAGCTCTAATTTAAGATAAGACTGTCCAACTCTGATTAAATCATTATTCTCATCTTCTTCAATGTCAATGTGCTTATGTATCCTTTTAATAATAATAGAGTAAAATTAAACATGTAAAAATAATAACAAATATAGGAAAATAATACAAGTAATAATAAATAGAGTAGAATAATAAATGTAATAATAATAATATCAGAGTGAAATAATAAATGTATTATTAATAATAATAATAAAAATAGAGTGCAATAAATGTGATAGTAGCAACAATAATACAGTACAATAATAAATGTGATAATAAAAAGGTAAAGGTTTCCCCTGACATTAAGTCCAGTCGTGACTGACTCTGGGGCTTGGTGCTCATCTCCATTTCTAAGCCCAAGAGCCGGCGTTGTCCGTAGACACCTCCAAGGTCATGTGGCCACAGGCATGACTGCATGGAGTGATGTTACCTTCCCGCCAGAGCGGTACCTATTGATCTACTCACATTGGCATGTTTTTGAACTGCTAGGTTGGTAGGAGATGGGGCTAACAGCGGGCGCTCAAGCCGCTCCCGGGATTTGAACCTGGCACCTTTCAGTCTGCAAGTTTAGCAGCTCAGCGCTTTAACACACTGCGCCACCGGGGCTCCAAATGTAATAATAATAGAGTAAAATAATAAATGTAATAATAAAAAGGTAAAGGTTTTCCCCTGACATTAAGTCCAGTCGTGACCGACTCTGGGGCTTGGTGCCCATCTTCATTTCTAAGCCCAAGAGCCGGCGTTGTCCATAGACACCTCCAAGGTCATGTGGCCACAGGCATGACTGCATGGAGCGACGTTACCTTCCCGCCGGAGCGGTACCTATTGATCTACTCACATTGGCATGTTTTCGAACTGCTAGGTTGGTAGGAGCTGGGGCTAACAGCGGGCGCTCAAGCCGCTCCCGGGATTTGAACCTGGCACCTTTTGGTCTGCAAGTTCAGCAGCTCAGCGCTTTAACACACTGCGCCACCGGGGCTCCAAATGTAATAATAATAGAGTAAAATAATAAATGTAATAATACCAATAATAATAGGAAAAAATAATAAATGTAATAATACCAATAATAATACAGAAAAATAATAAATGTACCACATATTCTCGAGTATAAGCTGACCCAAATATAAGCCAACCAGGTCCCTCACCTGAGTATAAGCCGAGGGGGGGGGGCTTTAATCAGTCTTAAAAAAGGGCTGAAAAACTAGGCTTATACTCGAGTATATACAGTAACTAGCTGTGCCCGGCCACGCGTTGCTGTGGCGTTGTCTGGTGGTGTTGGTGAGAAATTGTTGAGGTATTGTTGAGGTAGTGGTGGTATTGAATGTCTGTTGTATGGTTGTCTTTATGTTTAGTAAGCATTTGGTTGTTTGTGTACTGTGAAAGTGGTGAGGGTAGAGGGGGTCTATGTCCCTGTGTAGTATTGTATAGTATTTATACGTTGTCCATGTGTTGTGAATGCTTGGATTGTGTCCTGCTGCATAGTAGAAAGGGTTGGGCTGGATGGCCCTTTGGGGTCTCTCCAAACTCTTGGATTATATGCTTCTATTATTATTATCATCGTCGTCATTATCTTCATCATCATTATGTAGAGGCTGGATGGCCATCTGTCAGGAGTGCTTGGAGTGTGCCCTCCTGCATGGTAGAAGGAAGTTGATCTGGATGATCCTTAGGGGTCACTCCAAACCTTAGGATTGTATGATGATGTTATTATTTTTATTATCATTAGTATTAGTATTGAGAGGCTGGGTGGCTATCTGTTGGGAGTGCTTGGCTTGTGTCCTGCATGGCAGAATTGGGTTGGGCTGGATGGCCTTTAGGGGTGTCTCCTAACTGTCTGATGCTATGATTCGATGTGTATTATTATTGTGCAGATATTGGATGGCCATCTGTCAGGAGTGATTGGATTGTGTCCTCCTGCATGACATAAGGAAGTTGAACTGGATGATCCTTAGGGGTATCTGCTAACCTTAGGGCGGAACTTAGCCTTGTAACTGGCCGCAATTGGATAAAAACAATTATTCATCTCTCCCTAATTAGGACTTTATTTTTCTTTTCTTTTTGTTGTATCAACCTAGAGGCGTGAATGATGGGTTGTGTTGTCAAATTTCGAGGTTGGGGGGCCTGTAGTTTTGTTGTTTTGTCCGCTGCCCTGATGCCATCACTCTTTTATATACAGTAGAGTCTCACTTATCCAACATAAACGGGCCGACAGAACGTTGGATAAGTGAATATGTTGGATAATAAGGAGGGATTAAGGAAAAGCCTAGTAAACATCAAATTAGGTTATTATTTTACAAATTAAGCACCAAAGCATCATGTTTAACAACAAATTTGACAGAAAAAGTAGTTAAATACACAGTAAGGCTATGTAGTAATTACTGTATTTACGAATTTAGCACCAAAATATCACCATGTATTGCAAACATTGATTACAAAATTGCGTTGGATAATCCAGAATGTTGGATAAGCGAGACTCTACTGTATATAGATACCCTGTTTCCCCTAAAATAAGACATCCCCAAAAAATAAGACCTAGTAGAGGTTTTGCTGAATTGCTAAATATAAGGCCTCCCCCGAAAGTAAGACCTAGCAAAGCTTTTGTTTGGAAGCATGCCCATCGAACAGAACACTAGAGCATGCAGGATCGCTAAATGTAAGTACCATAGAGTGTTGTACATGGAAATATTGGTAGTAACAAGAAATTCTTGATAGGATTCACAGTTTGTCTGGTTATGCTGGTTTGTGATAACAACTACTGTATGGTATATAATAAATGTTCATTTTTTTGTTCAACAATAAATGTGAATTCTTCTTCATGGAAAAATAAGACATCCCCTGAAAATAAGACCTAGCGCATCTTTGGGAGCAAAAATTAATATAAGACACTGTCTTATTTTTGGGGAAACACGGTAGATAATAGAAATGGATGTCGTCACTGCGGAAGAACACGAGGGTCAAGAATAGGACTCCACGGCCACCTACAGACCCACCGCCAAGACACTACACTTGGAAGGGCATCATATTCGGACAGTGAGGGATCTTCTAAGTACCGTAAGAATTGGGTCAGACTGGATGGCCTCTTGGTGCCTCTTCCAATTCAAGGCATATGTGCAACCCAAACCAGAAAGGCCTATTTTTCCTTGTTCGAAAGAGAGGAGAGATTCCCCAAACGTGGGGGTCCCGCTGTGCCAGAGCGGAGCCGGCTTTTGCCGCAGTGCGCAGAGTGTCACCTCGAAAGACCCCAGCCGCACATCCGCCCCCGCATGTTCCTCCTCGTTCCCAGACCCACAGCTAAAAGGGGGGGGGGGAAAAGGGCAAAGACGCCCCCTCCTTGGTTTCCCTTTGACAGGGAGGATTTTAATTCTGCTTAAGCGCTTTCGCCACAGTGGGTCGGGCGCCGATGTGGAGTGCAGAGATAAGCCGGGCCGCACAGTGATGCGCAGCGAAGCCTGACACGTCGCCGCCGTCGTCGTTGCGCCTGAGCAAAGCGAGAGGGATGAGTCACCACCTGTCGTGGGCAGCAGCCACGCTTTTGCCGCCAGCGAGAATCAGGACGGGGAGAAAACGAGACACACGTCCGCGCACAGGCCCACACGTCGGGGAAATCAAGGCACTTCTCCAAACGCACAGCTGGGCCTTTTGTTCGGGCCCGAAACCCTTCTAAAAATACGATGGCGCGAGGAGGAAGGACCTCTGCGCACGCCGAAGGGGAGACCGAGGCCTAAAGATGGAGGGCATCTAGTCCAACCCGTAGATGAAAAGATAGAATCATAGGGTCTTTGGAGTTGGAATGGGCCCTGGGGGCATCTTATTCGACCCAAAGGAAAACACTGAATTAGAACAGAAAGGGATCCTCAGAGGACATCTAGTCCAACCCACAGAAGATTGAGAGAGGAGGATAGGGCTCCTACAAGCAAATTTATGCCATATTTATTCTTATGTTATTGCTGCTGTATTATTATTATTACAGTAGAGCAGGGGTCCCCAAACTTTTTAAACAGGGGGCCAGTTCACGATCCTTCGGACCGTTGGAGGGCCGGACTATAGTTGGTCACTGAGCAATAAAATAATAATAATAATAATAATAACAACAACAACAACAACAATAAAAAAGAGGGTTGGAAGAGACCTTTGGCCCATTGAGTCGAATCCCCTTCTGCCTTTGTGCACCGAAAGCACAAGCAAAGCACCCCTGATGGATGACTACCCAACCTCAATGTTAATAGTAATCTATATATATAAAAGAGTGATGGCATCACGGCAGCGGACAAAACAACAAAAGTAAACACCCCACAACCTCGAAAATTGACAGCACAACCCCTCATCCATGCCTCTAGGTTGATACAACAAAAAGAAAAGAAAAATAAAGTCCTAATTAGAGGGAGAAGAATAATTGTTTTTATCCAATTACTGCCAGTTAGAAGGCTAAGCTCTGTTCACTTGGTCCCCTAGCAACCCACTCAGCCCAGGGGACCCTTTACCTTAACTACCACCAATTCCTCAATACTTTATTTCCCATACTACCAGACTTCGCCACAGCAACGCGTGGCCGGGCACAGCTAGTAATAATAATAATAAAATAAGATTGAACTTCAAAGACTCTGGCAGAAACCAGTGCAGGTGGTCCCAGTGGTGATGGGCACACTGGGTGCCGTGCCAAAAGATCTCAGCCAGCATTAGGAAACAAGAGACATTGACAAAATTATGATCTGCCAACTGCAAAAGGCCACCCTACTGGGATCTGCATGCATCATCCGAAAATACATCACACAGTCCTAGACACTTGGGAAGTGTTTGACTTGTGATTTTGTGATATGAAATCCAGCATATCTATCTTGTTTGCTGTGTCATAATAAAATAATAATAAAGAGGGTTGAAAGAGACCCCTTGGGACATTTAGTCCAACCCCCATCTGCCTCTGTGCACCAAAAGCACAAGCAAAGCATCCCTGACATATGGCCATCCAGCCTCAATGTTAATAATAATAATAATAATAATAATAATAATAATAATAATAATAATAATAATAATAATAATGATTGTAAGAGAAGAAGTGACCCCTTGGGTCATTTAGCCCAACCCCCTTCTGCCCATGTGCCGTGGGAGCCGGATAAATGGCTTTGACGGGCCGCATCCGGCCCCCGGGCCTTCGTTTGGGGACCCCTGCAGTAGAGTCTCACTCATCCAAGCCTCACTTATCCAAGTTTCTGGATTATCCAAGCCATTTTTTTAGTCAATCTATATATATAAAAAAGTGATGGCATCACGGCGACCCACAAAACAACAAAACTACAGGCCCCCCAACCTCGAAATATGACAACACAACCCATCATCCACGCCTCTAGGTTGATACAACAAAAAGAAAAGAAAAATAAAGTCCTAATTAGAGAGAGAGAGGAATAATTGCTTTTATCCAATTGCTGCCAGTTAGAAGGCTAAGCTCCTCCAACTTGGTCTCCTAGCAACCCAATAAAAAAAATAAAAAACACTAAAAATTAATACAATAAAATACTATAATAACAGAAAGTAACTAAAAATAATACAAGAAAATAATAAAATATAATAAATAAAAATATAACTTACAATAAAATTAATTTAAAAATGCAAATAAAGTCAAATAAAAATTACACAACAATTTTTAACCAATACCACCACCACTTTGCCACAGCAACGCGTGGCCAGGCACAGCTAGTGTTTTAATATATTGTGATATTTTGGTGCTAAATTCGTGAATACAGTAATAACAACATAACATTACTGCGTATTGAACTGCTTTTTCTTTCAAATTTGTTGCAAAACATGATGTTTTGGTGCTTAGTTTGTAAAATTATAACCTAATTTGACGTTTAATAGGCTTTTCCTTAATCCCTCCTTATTATCCAAGATATTCGCTTATCCAAGCTTCTGCCGCCCCGTTTAGCTTAGATAAGTGAGACTCTACTGTATTAGCTTTAAACTAGGAGCCTCCGGTGGCCTAGGGGATAAAAGCCTCATGACTTGAAGGTTGGGTTGCTGACCTGAAGGCTGCCAGGTTCGAATCCAACCAGGGGAGAGAGCGGATGAGCTCCTTCTATCAGCTCCAGCTCCATGCGGGGACATGAGAGAAGCCTCCCACAAGGATGGTAAAGACATCAAAACATCCGGGCGTCCCCTGGGCAATGTCCTTGCAGACGGCCAATTCTCTCACTCCAGAAGCAACTCCGGTTGCTCCTGACACGAAAAAAAAAAAGCTTTAAACTGCTTGTGTCTCCTTCTCTTAAGGCTTCTGAACGAAAGCTTATGAAATAACATACAAAATAAATGTTGCATCATCATCATCATTCTTATTATTCTTCTTATTATTATTGCTTTAAACCATTCATGGTAGTAATAATAATAATAATAATAATAATAATAATAATAATAATAATATTATAATTATTATTTTAATATATAATATAATAATTATTATATTATTATTATTATTATTATAAGTGAAGAACCTGCTTTGATTGAAGTCAAAAATCAGAAACTCCTCAAAGCACAGCAGACAAAAAAACAGTACAAGAAAACCACACTACAAACTAGAGCTGACAGCTGGCACAACAAAACATTGCATGGAAAGTTCCTTGACAAAATTGAAGGAAAAGCTGATAAGGAGAAGACCTGGCTCTGGCTCACGAATGGGACCCTGAAGAAGGAGACAGAAGGCCTGATCCTTGCAGCCCAGGAGCAAGACATCAGGACAAAGGCAATTCAGGCCAAGATCGAAAAATCAGCTGATGACCCAAAATGCAGACTGTGCAAGGAAACCGACGAAACCATGGATCATATCCTCAGCTGCTGTAAGAAAATCGCACAGACAGACTACAAACAGAGGCACAACCATGTGGCCCAAATGATCCATTGGAACTTATGCCTCAAGTACTACCTCCCAGCAGCAAAGAACTGCTGGGATCACAAACCTGGAACTCAACAAAAAAGCTCCTGTTTTGTAGCAGATTTCCTTTGAAGCGGGTAAGGTGGTCAGCCTTTGTGATATTATACGTTTTTTCAGGAGGAGATGATTTAGAGCATCTATGAAAACAGCTCCTGTTGTCTGTTGTCTTTCAAACCCATCTTCAAAATTCCCTGCTTGGGTGGTGATGGCATGATCGTCAGCATAGATGAAACTCTATCTGTTCAGAATCATTCAAAACAGCCATTGAAATGATCATTAAATGAGCCATTAGGAAGAAACTGTTTGAGGTCTTGATTCCTGGGTTTGAAACCCAACACACTCTCAGCCCTTTATTAACAACAAACCCCAATTATAACCTTCTGCGGCTGATGGTTATCAATAAAAAAAGGCCTAGGAGAAGCACACAAAGGATTCTGAGGTTGGAGAATGTGAGTTTTTATCCAGGGCTGCCTAGATTCGGCGCTGGGGACGCCCCATTTGTTCCCTTTCCAAGAGGCCGTGGGTGTGCGGAGCTCATTATCGCGGTTCCCAGCTCCCCTTTGGGGTTTTTCTAGGGCTTCAAAGAGGAAAAGCGAGCAGGAAAATACAATTCAGTGCGGCATACGTAAAGCCCAGCCCTTGTGCGAAGGTTAATTTGGGGTTATGAGGGAAATATGCTCCTTCTTTTTCTTTGAGAAAGGGAAACCGCTCCACAGAGAAAGGGCTTCCCTTTGGTTACGTGTTTCATCTATCTATCTATCTATCTATCTATCTATCTATCTATCTATCTATCTATCTATCTATAAAAGGGTAATGGAATCACGGCACCAGACAAAACAACTAAACTAAATGCCCCACAACCTCGAATATTGACAGCACAACCTCTCACCCACGCCTCTACGTTCATACAACAAAAAGAAAAGAAAAATTAAGTCCTAGCCACAGCAACGCGTGGCCGGACACAGCTAGTATATATATAAAAGGAGAATGGCATCGCTCCACCAGGCAAAACAACAAAACTAAAGGCTCCCCAACCTCAAAAATTGACAGCAGAACCCATCATCCACGTTTCTACGTTCATACAACAAAACTAGACATCCCCAACCTCCATGGGGCCTAAAAACCCCCAAAAACTGGAACGCCCCATCTGCGCCTGCGCTAAAGGCCAGCACGAGCGCAGAAAGCACAACCCTACCCCTCCCTTCAACGGCGCAATCCATTTCCCGCCACAGACACCACTGACATCTTCCAAAAACTGCCGCTTCTGAGGAGGACCAAGATAGGGAAAAGGGACTAAAACGGAAGGCCATATCCCCTCACAAACTACCTATCGACAACAAACTTTTCTACCCCCCTCCCCGCCAGCGGAGCCACCAGCACTCCCCTTACCTTCTCGCTTTTCGACTCCAAAACTTCCACCACCACCACCCCCCTGCAAAGCTACCAGCACTCCTCAACTGAATACACATGTCCAGTGTGGAATACATCTCACTACGTTAAAACAGTGGATGTGGCTCTTAATGAGACATGACACATTATCACAGGATGTCTATGCCCCACACCTGGAGAAATTATACTGCTTGGCCAGTATTGCACTACATGACATCCGTTGGGAAGTGTCAGCCAGCAATGAAAGGTCCAAGGCAGTGACATCTCCAGCCCATCCTCTGTTCGGATATCACAACAAAGCCTTAAATCAAGAAAAGGTTTTCTAAGATCTACAGCAGTGGTTCTCAACCTGTGAGTCCCCAGGTGTTTAGACCTATAACTCCCAGAAATCCCAGCCAGTTTACCAGCTGTTAGGATTTCTGGGAGTTGAAATCCAAAACATCTGGGGACTCACAGGTTGGGAACCAGTGATCTAAAGAGATACTTGCAGGAACACCTCAGCAAGCGAGAGTCCAAAAGTAGCAGGCTAAAACCCAGAACCTCAATCAGTGGATGATACTGGATGAGAAACTCCCTCCTGGGCACAGAGAAGACTGGGCGACTTGGAAGGCGCTGAACGCCATGAGATGCAGAACCAATGTTAGGAAATGGGGCCACAAAGTGGAGTCCACGACATGCGAATGTGGAGAAGAGCAAACCACAGACCACGGACTACAATGCAGTCTGAGCCCTGCCAAATGCACAATCGAGGACCTTCTCACAGTGACACCAGAAGCACTCCAAGTGGCCAGTTTCTGGTCAAAGGACATTTAGTATCATGCCAAGTTTTGAACTTTGTTTTTGTTTTTAAATACATTATAACTGTATCCTCAATTTGCTTCAGACACAATAAATAAACATCCCTTGATTATCATTGAACATTGGGAAGAACTTCCTCACTGTGCAAGCTGTTCAGCAGTGGAACTCTCTACCCCAGAGTGTGGTGGAGGCTTTTAAGCAGAGGCTGGATGGCCATCTGTCGGGGGTGCTTTGAATGTGAATTTCCTGCTTCTTGACAGAATAGGGTTGGACTGGATGGCCCACCAGGTCTGTTCCAACTCTATGATTCTATAGTTGGGCAAAAAATTATTGTTGGTGTTGTTGTCATTTTATTATTATTATTATTATTATTATTATTATTATTATTATTATTATTATTATTATATTATTGAGGTCCTGATAGCGGCTGATAACAACAGGAAAAACTCAGCCGCTATCGGGACGTCAAGATTGAACTTCAAAGACTCTGGCAGAAACCAGTGCAGGTGGTCCCGGTGGTGATGGGCACATTGGGTGCTGTGCCAAAAGATCTCAGCCGGCATTTGGAAACAACAGACATTGACAAAATCACGATCTGCCAACTGCAAAAGGCCACCCGACTGGGATCTGCAAGCATCATCCGAAAACACATCACACAGTCCTAGACACTTGGGAAGTGTTCGACTTGTGATTTTGTGATACGAAATCCAGTATATCTATCTTGTTTGCTGTGTCATAATAAAATAACAACAATAATCTGGCACAAGCCAGTAAAAGTGGTCCCAGTGGTGACTGACAGCAGAGGCACTCCAAGTGGCAAGCTTTTGGTCAAAGGACATTTATTATCATGCCAAGTTTTTAACTTTGTTTGTGTTTTTTAAATGCATTACAACTGCATTTATTTATTTATCGCTTCTGATACGATAAATAAATAAATCTATGCTGCAGAATTTATTTATTTATTTCCGATATTTCTACCCCACCCTTCTCCACTTTAACTGCCTTGGTTCAATGCTATTGGGTCATGGGAGCTTAGCTTTGCAAGGCTTTGAGAAAGAAGGGTGGAACATAAATACAGAAGAGTCTCACTTATCCAACATAAATGGGCCGGCAGAATGTTGGATAAGCAAATATGTTGGATAATAAGGAGGGATTAAGGAAAAGCCTATTAAACATCAAATTGGCTTATGATTTTACAAATTAAGCACCAAAACATCATGTTATACAACAAATTTGACAGAAAAAGTAGTTCAATACGCAGTAATGTTACTGTATTTACAAATTTAGCACCAAAATATCATGATATATTGAAAACATCGACTACAAAAATGTGTTGGATAATCCAGAACATTGGATAAGCGAGTGTTGGATAAGTGAGACTCTAGTGTATATATTTTTGTTATTTAAACTATATATATTGTGAAATTATGGTTTTTTTCTTGAAGTGACACACCACCCAAGTCATGTTAGGTTTTTTGGTGAATTTTGACACACCAAGTACAAAAGGTTGCCCATCATTGTGATGAGGAACTGAAAAATATGGATTTTTAGACAAGATCCTTGGAGAAGCGAGACCAACCACATGCATCCTGGACCCCTGCCCATCCTGGCTGGTGAGAGAAGCCGGTTTTGGCCGAGTGGGTGAAGGTGGTGGTGAATGCCTCCCTTCGGGAAGGCATATTTCCAGCGAGCCTCAAATTGGCTGTGATCAAACTGCTGTTGAAAAAGCCATCACTGGACCCCACTCAATTCGGAAACTTTCGGCCTATCTCCAATCTCCCCTACTTGGGCAAAGTTATGGAACGTGTGGTTGCCTCGCAACTCCAGGGATTCTTGGTTGACACTGATTTTCTAGATCCGGCAGAGTCTGGTTTCAGGCCGGGGCATGGTACCGAGACAGCCTTGGTCGCCTTAGTGGATGATCTACGCCAGGAACTGGACAGGGGGAGTGTGTCCCTGCTGGTTCTGCTGGACCTCTCAGCGGCCTTCGATACCGTCGATCATGGTATCCTTCTGGGACGCCTCGTGGGAATGGGACTTGGAGGTTCTGTTCTGCAGTGGCTCCACTCATTCCTGGAGGGTCGGTCCCAGATGGTGTCATTGGGGGACACCTGCTCGGCCCCACAACCTTTGTTTTGTGGGGTCCCGCAGGACTCTGTATTGTCCCCCATGTTGTTTAACATCTACATGAAGCCGCTGGGAGAGATCATCCGGAGTTTCGGGGTCCGGTGTCATCTGTATGCAGATGATGTCCAGCTCTGTCACTCCTTCCCACCTGTCACTAAGGAGGCTGTTCAGGTCCTGAACCGGTGCTTGGCCGCTGTGTCAGACTGGATGAGGGCCAACAAATTGAAACTTAATCCAGACAAGACAGAGGTCCTCCTGGTCAGTCAGAAGGCCGAACAGGGCATAGGGTTACAGCCTGTGCTGGATGGGGTCACACTCCCCCTGAAGGCGCAGGTTCGCAGTCTGGGGGTGATCCTGGACTCATCGTTGAGCCTGGAGCCCCAAGTCTCGGCGGTGGCCAGGGGAGCCTTCGCACAATGAAAACTTGTGCGTCAGCTGCGACCGTACCTTGGGAAGCCAGACTTGGCCACGGTGGTCCACGCTCTTGTTACATCCCAACTAGATTACTGCAACGCACTCTACGTGGGGCTGCCTTTGAAGACTGTTCGGAAGCTTCAACTAGTCCAACGGGAGGCTGCCAGGCTGTTAACTGGAGCAACGTACAGGGAGCGTACTACTCCTCTGTTACGTCAGCTCCACTGGCTGCCGATCTGCTACCGAGCACAATTCAAAGTGCTGGCTTTAGCCTATAAAGCGCTAAATGGTTCTGGCCCAGCTTACCTGTCAGAACGTGTCTCCCGCTATGTCCCATCACGGAATTTGAGATCCTCCGGGGAGGCCCTGCTCTCGGTCCCGCCAGCCTCACAGGTGCGGTTGGCGGGGACGAGGGACAGGGCCTTTTCAGTGGTGGCCCCCCACCTATGGAACGCCCTCCCAAACGAAATTAGGGAAGCTCCCTCCCTCCTGTCCTTCCGAAAAAGAACAAAAACGTGGTTATGGGAGCAGGCATTTGAGCATGAGTAACAGCAGAATTGCAATATGAATATATGACTCATTGACAGACCCCCACCTGGACATGAAAAATGCACCTGAAATGTATATTTAGATGTATAATTATGCTGGTTTTTAATTTATATTTTAATTTTTATTGTAATTTTTAATCTTGGATGATTTTTAACTGTGTTTCCGATGTATATTGTAAGCTGCCCTGAGTCCCTTGATGGGTGAGAAGGGCGGGGTAGAAATGATGTAATAAATAAATAAATAAATAAATATATATATTGTATGCACATTAGAAGCAGTGAAATGTAGAAAAATCAGACTCTCTCTGTGTTAAATTTTAGGGATGCACAAGCTGGGAGAAGGGGGCCAGTTTTCTATACATTCCAGTGTGAATTGGTTCCTAGTACAGCTTGACAGGTCAAGAGTGGCCTCTTGATGGATCTCTCTTTTGGTGTCTGTGACTTACTATACGCTTTTAAGAGTACAGTAGAGCCTCACTTATCCAAGCCTCGCTTATCCAAGCCTCTGGATAATCCAAGCCATTTTTGTAGTCAATGTTTTCAATATATTGTGATATTTTGGTGCTAAATTCGTAAATACAATAATTACAGCATAACATTACTGTGTATTGAACTACTTTTTCTGTCAAATTTATTGTATAACATGAAGTTTTGGTGCGTAATTTGTAAAATCATAACCTAATTTGATGTTTAATAGGCTCTTCCTTAATCCCTCCTTATTATCCAAGTTATTTGCTTATCCAAGCTTCTGCCGGCCCGTTTAGCTTGGATAAGTGAGACTCCACTGTACTTAAGATAGGAAAATGCTGATTGTGCATATGTCCATGTATGTAAGCATGTGAAGTGACGTACTAATGACGAGGTGTATGTAGAAGCATGTTCTTTGTCTGAAAATGGATAAAAGGCAAGTCCACGCCTTGATCGTCTCTCTGGTTTTGCTTTTTGGAAGAGATTCCTCTTCCAGAGACTCAGCTGAAATAATAAACCAGTCTTTTTGGCCTCTCAGAAGGATCTCTCTTGCGTTATCTCTCCCTTCATCTACAACAATTGGAATAGAACATGACATGGTGACATGCTTCGGTGGTGCATTGGCGGAAAGTGAGCTGTGGCCCAAACGCCCGCCCAGCCTTTCCCGGGGACTTACCCAGCATGCCTTTGTTGGAGTCGGACAGGCACATGTCCTTCTCGGCGCTGGGCAGGACGAAGCCCACCACGAAGATCTCCACCCCGTCGGCCATGAGGGCCAGCCCCAGCACGAAGTAGAGCGTCCATTGGAAGCGCCCGTGGCCGCACTCCTGCAGGATGAGCTCGTACTGCTGGGCCAGCTCCTCCTTCTCCTTCTTCTTCTCTCCTTCCAGGTCCGCAAAGTCCCTGAACTCGCTCACCGCCTCCTGGTTGGCCGTCAAGGGCTCCCCGCCTTTCATGGAGTCGTTGCGAGGGATGCCCTGGTACTCGCCCTCGTAGATCTCGTCGTCCTCGTCGTGGCCTTCGGTGGCATCGCTGGAGGCGCCTTCGTCGTCCACCGAGGGTTCCCCACGGTAGTAGCCGTCCTGGGGCTGGTAGTCATTGTCGTCGTCGTCCTCCTCGAAGCGAGTGTAGGACCTCTTGGTGTACTCGTCCTGCATCCGGTCCACACCTTTGCCCACTTTCTTCGTGGCGTGCTTCTTCACCTCTTTGGCGATGTCCTTCGCCCCGCGGATGAAGGCGGTCCGGTCTTTGAAGCCTTCATCCATGGTGGACCGTCAAGGGACGTCTCGCTGTGGAAAGAAGCCTTCTCCTTGCTTGCTTCGGAGGGTCTGCCAGCCACTCTACTAAGCTAACGTGGACTTCCGGATTGCGGAGAAGGATCTCTTCTTTGAGGGCTTCGAGCCACAACCCCCATCCGTTTCCAGTCTCCGTCGGGGAAGCCAAAGTCTCCGAGAGGTGGGCGGTGCAGATATGGCCCTGCAGAGAATGACACAAAACAACCCCAGACATCATTACAAGCATTAAACCCCAAACATGGCATATAGGACAATTTGTATATGGGAGAGATTGTAAAATAGTAGAGACAAGAAAATAGTAGAGATCAAGAAAAGGTGGCGAGAATACATAGAAGATCTGTATAGGAAGGATAATAACACAGAGGACAGCTTTGACGGTGTGGTGAGTGAATTAGAACCAGACATTCTGAGGAGTGAGGTTGAATGGGCCTTAAGAAGCATTGCTAATAACAAGGCAGCAGGATATGACGGGATCCCAGTTGAACTGTTTAAAATCTTGAAAGATGATGCCGTCAAGGTGATGCATGCCATGTGCCAGCAAATATAGAAAACACAAATATGGCGTGGGATGGTCCATGAGGTCACGAAGAGTTGGAAGCGACTGAATGAATAAACAACAAGGCAGCAGGAGACGACGGGATCCCAGCTGAAGAGATCAAGCTGAAGAGATCAAGAGAAGGTGGCGAGACTATACAGAAGATCTGTATAGGAAGGATAATAATATCGAGGATAGCTTTGACGGTGTGGTGAGTGAATTAGAACCAGACATTCTGAGGAGTGAGGTTGAATGGGTCTTAAGAAGCATTGCTAACAACAAGGCAGCAGGAGACGACGGGATCCCAGCTGAGTTGTTTAAAAATTTTAAGACCACCAAACGCAGCATTGCCCAAACACGAATGAAAGAACATGAAAGGCACTGCAGACTGACTCAAGCAGAGAAATCAGCCATAGCAGAGCACGTGATGAACCAACCTGGACACAGAATATTATTTGAGAACACAGAAATACTGGACCACTCCAACAACTATCATGTCAGATTACATAGAGAAGCCATTGAAATTCACAAGCATGTGGACAACTTCAACAGAAAGGAGGAAACCATGAAAATGAACAAAATCTGGCTACCCGTATTAAAAAACTGAAAAATCAGAACAGTAAATAAGAAGCAACACTCTGAAACAGAGGAGTTCCAGATATGAATCAATCAGGGGCAGCTAACGACTCTGAACAAAGGATGCCCCCAGGTAGGAAGAAGCCAGGAGATGAAGCTATTCAAGGCTAATCAAGGTGAGCAATGGCAACGTTGACACTTGCCTCAAACAGACAAGAGTTCTTTCTCCCACCCTTGACATTATTCCACGGATCTATAAATCTATAAACCCCACTTGCCTAGTTTCCAACAGACTTCACAACCTCTGAGGATGCCTGCCATAGATGTAGGCGAAACGTCAGGAGAGAATGCTTCGGGAACATGGTCATACAGCCCAGAAAACTCACAGCAAGCCAAACTGAGTTAGAATTGTAGTTTCTTTAAAATCCCCTGAGAACACTTAATTAGCACTGAATGGCCTTGCAGGTTCAAAGCCTGGCTGCTTCCTGCCTGCAACATTCGCACTTGCCTCCAACAGACAAGAGTTCTTTCTTTCTCCCACCCTGGACATTATTCCATAGATATATATAAACCCCACCTGCCTAGTTTCCAACAGACCTCACCACCTCTGAGGATGCCTGCTACAGATGTGGGCAAAACGTCAGGAGAGAATGCTTCTGGCACATGGCCAGACAGCTCGGAAAACCCGTGAGGATGTCTCCTTCCAAGCACCTTGAATCCGTTCCTGGTGCCAATAGAGGCGTGTGTTAAAAAATCTCCAAGCGCCAGACAGATGGCGAGAGGAACCAAACGGCGAGGAAACAAATCAGGGGGCCATTAACGGCAATGAAAAGGCACCCGGTTCAGCTGGGGAGACATAAACATGCTCTCGTAGAGTTTTAATAGACTTGTTATTCATGAACTACTGCCGGGTGGCATCCAAGCCATGCCTCGTCCTTCTAATGTGTCTACCCGATATTCTTCCTTTCGGAAGAATAAACATTCCAAAATCTGGGGTGCCTCTTAGAATCCAAGTGCTGATTAAAACTTATTTTTTTTCTGTTGGCGGCACTGAAATTAGTCTGCTTCTTACAATCAATGGCATCATAGACTTGAAATACAGTGTATATCTAGACAACCTCATAAGACCATAGGTAAGCAAAGAGACCTCAGATGATCTCATAAGATCATAAGGAAAGGGACCCTCAAAGGCCATCTAGATAGTCTCATAAGACCATAGGTAAGCAAAGAGACCTCCAAAGACCATCTAGATGGTCTCATAAGACCATAAGTAAGCAAAGAGACCTTCAAAGGCCATCTAGATGGTCTCATAAGACCATAGGTAAGCAAAGAGACCTTCAAAGGCCATCTAGATGGTCTCATAAGACCATAAGTAAGCAAAGAGACCTTCAAAGGCCATCTAGATGGTCTCATAAGACCATAGGTAAGCAAAGAGACCTTCAAAGGCCATCTAGATGGTCTCATAAGACCATAAGTAAGCAAAGAGACCTTCAAAGGCCATCTAGATAGTCTCATAAGACCATAGGTAAGCAAAGAGACCTTCAAAGGCCATCTAGATGGTCTCATAAGACCATAAGTAAGCAAAGAGACCTTCAAAGGCCATCTAGATGGTCTCATAAGACCATAGGTAAGCAAAGAGACCTTCAAAGGCCATCTAGATGGTCTCATAAGACCATAAGTAAGCAAAGAGACCTTCAAAGGCCATCTAGATGGTCTCATAAGACCATAGGTAAGCAAAGAGACCTCCAAAGACCATCCAGATGGTCTCATAATACCATTGGTAAGCAAAGAGACCTTCAAAGACCATTTAGATGGTCTCATAACCATAGAGACCTCCAAAGACCATCTAGATGGTCTCATCAGACCATAGGTAAGGAAAGAGACCTCCAAAGGCCATCTAGATGGTCTCACAAAACCATAGGTAAACAAAGATACCTTCAAAGACCATTTAGGTGGTCTAATAAGCAAAGAGACCTCCAAAGACCATCTAGATTGTCTCATAAAACCATTGGTAAGCAAAGAAACCTCCAAAGACCATATAGATGGTCTCATAAGGCCATATGTAAGCAAAGAGACCTCCAAAGACCATCTAGAAGGTCTAATAAGAACATAGGTAAGGAAAGAGACCTCCAAAAGCCATTTAAATGGTCTCAAAAGGCCATAACTAAGCAAAGAGACCATTTAGACAATCTCATAAGACCATAGGTAAGGAAAGAGACCCTCAAAGGCCATCTAGACAGTCTCATAGGACCATAGGTAAGCAAAGAGACCTCCAAAGACCATCTAGGTGGTCTCATAAGGCCATAGCTAAGCAAAGAGACCTTCAAAGACCATCTAGACAACCTCATAAGACCATAGGTAAGCAAAGAGACCTCCAAAGACCATCTAGACAATCTCATTAGACCATAGGTAAGGAAAGGGACCCGCAGAGGCCATCTAGACGATCTCATAAGACCATAGGTAAGCAAAGAGACCTTCAAAGACCATCTAGATGGTCTCATAAGACCATAGGTAAGCAAAGAGACCTCCAAAGACCATCTAGAGGGTCTCATAAGAACATAGGTAAGGAAAGTGACCTCCAAAAGCCATCTAGATGGTTTCATAAGGCCGTAGCTAAGCAAAGAGACCTTCAAAGACCATCTAGACAATTTCATAAGACCATAGGTAAGGAAAGGGACCCTCAAAGGCCATCTAGACGGTCTCATAGGACCATAGGTAAGCAAAGAGACCTCCAAAGACCATCTAGATGATCTCATAAGACCATAGGTAAGGAAAGGGACCCTCAAAGGCCATCTAGACGGTCTCATAGGACCATAGGTAAGCAAAGAGACCTCCAAAGACCATCTAGATGATCTCATAAGACCATAGGTAAGGAAAGGGACCCTCAAAGGCCATCTAGACAGTCTCATAGGACCATAGGTAAGGAAAGTGACCTCCAAAAGCCATCTAGATATTCTCATAAGGCTGTAGCTAAGCAAAGAGACCTTCAAAGACCATCTAGACGATCTCATAAGACCATAGATAAGGAAAGAGACCTCCAAAGACTATCTAGATGGTCTCATGAGATCATAAGTAAGGGTAGGGGCCCTCAAAGGCCATCTTTATGATCTCATTAGGTCATCAGAAGACCATAGATAAGGAAAGGGACCCTCAAAGACCATCTAGATGGTTTCATAAGACCATAGGGGCCCCCAAAGGCCATCTAGATGGTCTCATAGGACCATAGGTTAGGAAAGTGACCTCCAAAAGCCATCTAGACTATCTCATAAGGCCATAAGTAAGCAAAGAGACCTCCATACACCACGTAGACTTTGGTCAACCCTAAGTCTAAAGTTTAGGACAGGGGCCAGGTAAATGACCTTGGAGGGCTCTTAAGTTTGGGGACCCCTGGTATATACAGTCATTCCTCCATATTTGTGCTTTTTGACATTTCCAGACTGAATGAGTTTCCAATTTGATTAGGAGAGATGCCGTCTCTAGGCATCTCCTTGTCCTCCAGTGTGACCCTACGGTCCATTTCCTCCGATCATGATGGAGGATTTCTAGAGAACACCTTTCTAGGAATCCAGTCCAATTCATAACAGCACATACATACATACATACACACATACATACATATGCACACCTCTATCTATCGATAGATGATATAAATAGATGATTGACAGATAGATAAACAGACAATGGATCAATGATTGACAGAGAGCATGGAAATATCATAGATATAGATGATAAAGATATATAGTCAGATAATGGATCAATGATAGATGATGATGATGATGATGATGATACAAGACAGATAATGGATCAATGATCGATAACTATAGACAGACAGACAATAGAGATGATAGATGATTTGTATATGGCTATAGTCAATGGATCAATGATTGACAGCGGGCTAAAGAAAGATAGAGATAGATAACAGATATATATGATAGACTATGTAGATATAGCCATATAAAGAATCAGTTATAGACAGATAATGGATTGATGATTGATAGATAGCGATAGATATACTGATAGATAGATAGATAGATAGATAGACTGATAGATATAGATAGATAGATAGATAGATAGATAGATAGATAGATAGATAGACTAATAGATAGATATGATAGCAATAGATATGATTATTGATAGCTATAAACCGATAATGGATCACTCATAGACAGATAATGGATTGATGATTGATAGCTATAGACAGAGAGATAGATATTGATAGAGATGATAGCTATAGATTATTGATAGATACCTATAACCAGATCATAAATCAATGATAGATAGCTAAAGACTGATAATGGATTGACAATTGATAGATAGCTAGAGACAGACAGATAGAAACAGACAGATAGATGATAGAGATGATACTTTATAGATAAACTATTATTATTGATAGATAGCTATAAACAGAGAATTGATCAATGACTGATAGACAGCTACAGATGAGATGATATAGATAGATAGATAGATAGATAGATAGATAGATAGATAGATAGATAGATATGATAGTTTATTGATGAACTATTATTGATAGATGGCTATAGACAGATAATGGATGAATGATTGATAGGCAGTAACAGATAGATGACAGATGATTAGATAGATAGATAGATAGATAGATAGATAGATAGATAGATAGATAGATAGGGATGATAGTTTATTGATAGATGAACTCTTATTATTGATAGCTATAGACAGATAATGGATGAATGATTGATAGACAGCAACAGATAGACAGATGACAAATGGTATAGACAGAGATAGATAGAGACGATAGTTTATTGATAAATAAACTATTATTATTGATAGTTTATCTATCAATAATATAGTTTATCTGTCAGTAATATCAATTAAGATAGATAGATTGATAGATAGCTATAGACAGAAAATAAATCAATGATTGATAGACAGCTACAGATAGACAGATGACAGATGATATAGATAGAAATGATAATTTATTGATAGATAAACTATTATTATTGATAGTTTATCTATACTATAGTTTATCTATCAGTAATATTGATTACAATAGATGATAGATAGATGATAGATAGATGATAGATAGGTAGATATAGATAGAAAAGAACTATTAGAAATGAACTATAGATAGAAATGAACTATTATTATTGATAGCTATAGACAGAGAATGAATGGATGTGATAATTTATTGATAGATAAACTATTATTATTGATAGTTTATCTAAATACTATGTTTTATCTATCAGTAATATCGCTTAAGATAGATGATAGATAGATAGATAGATGGATAGATAGATAGATAGATAGATAGATAGATAGATAGATAGATGGATGGATGGATGGATGGATGGATGGATGGATGGATGGATGGATGGATGGACGGACAGACAGACAGACTGATAGATGGATAGATATATAGAAAGACAGATAGACAGACAGACAGATAGATAGATAGATAGATAGATAGATAGATAGATAGATAGATAGATAGATGATAGATTGATAGATGGATGGATGGATAGATAGATAGATAGATAGATAGATAGATAGATGATTGATAGATAGATGGATGGATAGATAGATAGATTGATAGATAGATGGATGGATGGATGGATGGATGGATAGATTGATAGATAGGTAGATAGATAGATAGATTGACAGATAGATAGATAGATAGATAGATAGATAGATAGATAGATAGATAGATAGATGATAGATAAATGAGAGATAGATAGCTGGATGGATAGATCGATTGATAGATAGATAGATTGATTGATTGACAGAAAGATAGATAGATAGATAGATAGATAGATAGATAGATAGATGAGAGATAGATGAGAGATAGATAGCTGGATGGATAGATCGATTGATAGACAGATAGATAGATAGAGCTAGAGATAGATGGATAGATAGATGATTGATAGATAGATGGATGGATGGATGGACAGATAGAATGATTGATAGACACATACATAGATAGAGATAGATAGATGGATAGATGGATAGATAGATAGATAGATAGATAGATAGATATAAAGATAGATAGATATAAAGATAGATAGATATAAAGATAGATATAAAGATAGATAGATAGATAGATAGATAGATAGATAGATAGATATAAAGATAGATAGATATAAAGATAGATAGATATAAAGATAGATAGATAGATATAAAGATAGATAGATAGAAAGATAGATAGATATAAAGATAGATAGATAGATAGATAGATAGATAGATAGATAGATAGATAGATAGATAGATAGATAGATAGATAGAGATTGATAGATACATAGACAGACAGACGGGCAGACAGATAGATAATAGAGATAGATAGAGATGGATGGATGGATGGATAGATGTGAGCAGATGACCATAACACAAATCAAGGTGAACGAAAAGGGGAAAAGCAGAAAGCGGTTTTGGCAGAAGTGTGACGAAAAATAAAACCCGCCGACGGATCCCGGTCTCAGTCCCTGCCTTTGCACACTGCGCTGAAAAGGGCCATCCGTCAAAAATAGATAAGTGGCTGATGGGGCTATTTATAGCCTATGGATCAACCCAATTTAGCCTCCACTCGAGCGATTTCCGAGCTCCATCTTATCTGTCAAAGCTCGGAGCCGCCGAGGGTCCTGCTGGGGAGGAACTCTGCACGCGCTCAGGAACCATCATTTTGCTTCGGTTGACCGATGCAAGCTTTTCCATTCGTAGAATCCCTGGCTTAAGAGACAGAGAATTCTTGGAAAGCAAACATGGTTGGAGACACCAATGGCCTTCCTTCCAATGACATTGCAGGTTATGGCGAGCGCCGTGAACATGTCCAAGAGCCCTGCCAATCTCCTCCACAGACACCACATTGCTCACAACCCATAATAAAAAGGACAATTTCATCCTAAATGTTCTGTTTTTCCTCCACCACAGACACCCCAGTGTTTCTGACTCTCTTCATTGGTGTGGAATTTGCATGACTCCGCCCACTGCCTCTCCCTTAACCCTTTCCTATCCTTTTCTATGGCATTGAATTGAGCAGCAACTGAACCTACTGAACCTATAAACTCTCATTTACAGGAGTTGTAGGAAATATATAGTTCACCTGCAATCCAAGAACTATAACTTCTTCCCTTTAATGATATATTTTGGCTCCAACTATTTTAAAACTAAAATCAGGACAGTAATTAAAGAATAAAACTCCGAAAACAGCAGAATTTCAGTTAGGAAACAATCAGGGCCAGCTAACACCTCCCAACAAAGGATTCCCCCAGGCAGGAAGCAGCCAGGCTTTGAAGCTGCAAGGCCATCAACACTTGCCTCAGAAAGCAAATTCTTTCTCTCACTTTTGGACATACCACAAATATATAAACCCCGCTTGCCTTGTTCCCAACGCACCTCCCAACAAAGGATTCCCCCAGGCAGGAAACAGCCAGGCCTTGAAGCTGCAAGGCCATTCAATGCCAATTGAAACAGACCTCACAACGTCTGAGGATGCCTGCCATAGTTGTGGGTGAAATGTCAGGAGAGAATGTTTCTGGAACATGGCCAGACAGTCCAGAAAACTCACATATATTATTATTAATATAATACTCATGAAATAATAAAATAATATGATACTGATGTTGATATAATAATTATATATATTAATATATTTTATTAACATGACACTGATGATATAATAATAATAATAATAATAATAATAATAATAATAAAATATGGTGATGGTGATATAATATATTATATATACTAATAATGTCTTTTTATTAATAATAATAATGATAATATAATACTGATAAAATAATAATAATGTGATGATGGTAATATAATTATATTATATATTATTAATGTATTATTAATAGGAATATATTACTGATGATAAATAATAATAATAAGGTGAGGATGGCGATATAATTATATTATATATATTATTAATGTATTATTAATAGGAATATATTACTGATGATAAAATAATAATAATAATAAGGTGATGATGGTGAAATAATTCTTTATATATATTATTAATGTAGTTTTAATAATATTATAATACTGATGACAAAATATAATAATAATAATAATAATAATAATAATAATAATGTGATGATGGGGATATAATTATATTATATATATTATTAATTTATTATTAATAGGAATATATTACTGATGATAAAATAATAATAATAATAATAATAAGGTGATGATGGTGAAATAATTACTTAACGTCAGGGGAAACCTTTATCTTTACTAGAGCTTGTATATTAGCGCAACACACAACCTCTGTTTATACATAAATTGAATACAAATCAACGTATGTTTTATTACTGATGATGATATAATAATAATAATAATAATAATGTGATGATGGTGAAATAATTCTTTATATATGTTATTAATGTATTATTAATAATATTATAATACTGATGATAAAATATAATAATAATAATAATAATAATAATGTGATGATGGGTATATAATTATACATATTAATAATAAAATAATACTGATGATAAAAATAATAATAACAACAACAATAACAATAATAGAGATCCACTTCCTCGGACAGACGCAATCTGCATCTCCAGCTGCCGAAACATCAAACGTCCTTGGGTGTATTTTTGCAAACCTACATATAGCAGGGAAGCAACCTCAGGAGACTGCCATCCAGAATGCATCTGGCGCAAAAGATGGTGCTTGTTGTTGCATTCAAAACAGGATTTGCTCAGTGCCGAGACCCCCCATTTCCTTCTGCCGTCACTCAAAGCATAACATTGTGCATCGGAAGCAAAAAAAACAACCCATTTGCCCCCCTTCGAATGCACTGCCGGACCCCGAAGGGAGATTCCTTTTTCGAAATCCAAGGGTCAAGCATCAAACGCCCGAGAGCGAAATGCAAAAGCAAAGGCAAGGCCAGCCTTCCAAGGTCATTTTTGGGATCTCCGAGACTACAACTGTATAGATTTATGTCCCTCTGATTTATCAATAATATATATATATTATATTATTATATCGCCATCCTCACGATATAATAATAATTGTTATTATTATTATTTTATTATAACACAGAAAACAAGATAGATATGCTGGATTTCATATCACAAAATCACAAGTCGAACACTTCCCAAGTGTCTAGGACTGTATTATATTATTATTATTATTATTATTATTATTATTATTATTATTATTATTATGACACAGCAAACAAGATAGATATGCTGGATTTCATATCACAAAATCACAAGTCGAACACTTCCCAAGTGTCTAGGACTGTATTATATTATTATTATTATTATTATTATTATTATTATTATTATTATTATTATGACACAGCAAACAAGATAGATATGCTGGATTTCATATCACAAAATCACAAGTCGAACACTTCCCAAGTGTCTAGGACTGTATTATATTATTATTATTATTATTATTATTATTATTATTATTATTTTATTATGACACAGCAAACAAGATAGATATGCTGGATTTCATATCACAAAATCACAAGTCGAACACTTCCCAAGTGTCTAGGACTGTATTATATTATTATTATTATTATTATTATTATTATTATTATTATTTTATTATGACACAGCAAACAAGATAGATATGCTGGATTTTATATCACAAAATCACAAGTCGAACACTTCCCAAGTGTCTAGGACTGTATTATATTATTATTATTATTATTATTATTATTATTATTATTATTATTATGACACAGCAAACAAGATAGATATGCTGGATTTCATATCACAAAATCACAAGTCGAACACTTCCCAAGTGTCTAGGACTGTATTATATTATTATTATTATTATTATTATTATTATTATTATTATTATTTTATTATGACACAGAAAACAAGATAGATATGCTGGATTTCATATCACAAAATCACAAGTCAAACACTTCCCAAGTGTCTAGGACTGTATTATATTATTATTATTATTATTATTATTATTATTATTATTATTATTATTATTCATTTGTATTATGATATATAGGGCTTTGGCAAAGCCAGCAGGGAAGAGCTAAGCTTGAAAATTAAAAAGGGGGGAAATAAAGGAAGACGATAAGCTAAGAAAACCCATCGTCCCCGATGAAAGTGCCGTGACCTGCCTTTGGAGCGGCTGAAAATGTCAAACGTCCTTGGGCATTTTGAGATAGATAGATGGATAGAATAGATAAATAAATTGATGGTCTTCAATAAACACATTGAGCAATGGCATATATATCATCATCATCATCATCATCATCATCATCATCATCATTTAATTACTTATTAATCACCCTCCATCCAAGATGCTCTAGGCGATTTACAAGATAAAATTGTAAAGGATAAAAACATACATATATATCTATATGTATTATATATGTCTCTGCATTCATGAGAAAAACAACCTCGAGAGATTGTCTGCAGCGAAACCCAGAAGGAAAGATGCATTTGAGAAGGATGGAGGAGAAAGACAGGCAGAGAAAGAGCGATGAAGGGAGAAGAGATGAAAGAAATGGAGAGAAGGAGCAGAAGGTGGAAGGAGAAGGATGGAGAAAAGAAGGAGAGGAAAAGGGAAGAGAAGAGAAGGATGATGGAGATGGAGAGACAGAGAAGAAGAGAAGGTGGAAGGAGAAGGATGAAGAAGAGAGGAAGAGAAGGACGATGAAAGGATGATGATGGACAGATGGAAAGGAAGAGAAGAAGGGATGATGGAGAGATGGAAGGTGGAAGGAGAAGGATGGAAAAAAGGAGAGGAAAAGGTAAGAGAAGGGAAGGATGATGGAGATGGAGAGATGGAGAAGAAGAGAAGGTGGAAGGAGAAGGATGAAGAAGAGAGGAAGAGGAGAGGAAGAGAAGGATGATGAAAGGATGATGATGGACAGATGGAAAGGAAGAGAAGAAGAGAGAAAGTTGAAGTGGAAGAAGGAGAAGGATGGAGAGAAGGGTGATGAAAAGATTGTGATAGAGAGATGGAAAGGAAGAGAGGAAAGAAGAAGAGATGAGGGATAAGAAGAGAAGGTGGAAGAAGGAGAAGGATGGAGAGAAGAGGAGAGGAAGAGAAGGATGATGATAAAGAGATGATGGAGATGGAGAAGATGACAAAAAGGAAGAAGGGATGATGGAAAGATGGAGAAGAGAAGGTGGAAGAAGAAGGAGAAGAATGGAGAGGAGAGGAGAGGAAAAAGAAGGGCGATGAAAGGATGATGATGGACAAAGGAAGAGAAGGAAAAGTAAAGGTGGAAGAAGGAGAAGGATGGAGAGAAGAGGAGAGGAAGAGAAGGATTAATAAAGGATGATGATGGACAGATGGAAAGGAAGAGAATGGAGAAAGGATGATGGGGAGTCAGAGAAGAAGAGAAGGTGGAAGAAGAAGGATGGAGAGAGGAAGAGAAGGGCAATGAAAGGATGATGATGGACAGATGGAAAGGAAGAGAAGAAGGAACATCAGATGAGGAAGAGATGGAAGGGAAAGTGGAAGGAGAAGGATGGAGAGGAAGAGAAGGTGGAAGAAGGAGAAGGATGGAGAGAAGAGGAAGAGGAGAGAAAGAGAAGGATGATGATGGAGAGATGGAAAGGAAGAGAAGAAGGAAGAAGGGAGGATGGGGGGACGGAGAAGAAGAGAAGGTGGAAGAAGGAGAAGGATGAGAGAAGAGAGGAAGAGAAGGATGAGGATGGAGAGATGGATATGAAGAGAAGGGTGATGGAGAGACAGAGAAGAATCAAAGGTGGAAGAAGGAGAAGGATGGAGAGAAGAGAGGAAGAGAAGGATTATGAAAGGATGATGATAGAGAGATGGAAAGGAAGAGAAGAAGGGAGGAAGGATGATTGTGAGATGGAGAAGAGAAGGTGAAAGAAGGAGGAGAAAGATGGAGAGAAGAGGAGAGGAAGAGAAGGGCAATGGTGGAGAGATGGAAAGGAAGAAGAAAGAAGAAATGATAGTGAGACAGAGAAGAAGACAAGGTGGAAGAAGGAGAAGGACGGAGAGAAGAGTGGATGAGAAAGATGATGAAAGGATGATGATGTAGAGACAGAAAGGAAGAGAAGAAGGGAGGAAGGATGATGGGGAGATGGAGAAGAAGAGAAGGTGGAAGAAGGAAGAGAAAGATGGAGAAGAGAGGAAGAGAAGGATGGTGAACGGATGATGGAGAGACAGAAAGGAAGAGAAGAAAGCATCATGGAGATATGGAAGAGAAGGTGGAAGGGAAAGGGTGGAGAAAAGGGAGAGGAAGAGAGGGAGAAAGAGGAGGAAAAAAGAGGAAGAAGGGATGAGATGGAGGGGCAGAAAAGGAAGAAGAAAGAGGAGCAGAGAGAGAGAAGGAGGGATGACGGAGAGGGGGAAGAGAAGAAGGAAGAAGGAGAAGGGATGATGGAGATGGAGAGACGAAAAGGAAGAGAAGAAAGGAAGATGGAAGGGAAGGTGGAAGATGAAGGGTGGAAAAAAGGGAGAGGAAGAAAAGAAAGAGAAGAAGAAGGATGGAAGGGAAGAAGGGAGAAGAAGGGATGATAGAGATAGAAGAACATAATAATAATAATAATAATAATAATAATAATAATAATAATAATAATAATAATATCCAGCATATCTATCTTGTTTGCTGTGTCATAATAAAATAATAATAATAATAATAATAATAATAATAATAATAATAATAATAATAATAATAATGTCCAGCATATCTATCTTGTTTGCTGTGTCATACTATGTTGTTGTGTCAATAATAATAATAATAATAATAATAATAATAATAATAATAATAATAATGCTTTATTTATAGCCTGCCCTGTCACCCTGAAGGGAAGAGAAGGAGGAGAAGGATGGAGCAGAGAGAGAGAGAAAGGGAAGGAAAAAGGAAGGAGGAAGAAATGAGGAAACGGAGAGGAAGACAAGGAGGAAGGAAGAGGAAGATGGAGCAAAGAGAGAGAAAGAGGAAAGGAAGATGGAGATGGAGAAATAGGACGAGAAGGGATGATGGAGATGGGAAAATAGAGCAGAAGAGACGGAGGAACAAGGAGAAGGAAGGAGCAATGAGAGGGGGAAAGAGAAAGAAGCAAGGATGGAGATGGAGAGGTGGAGGAGAAGACAAGGAGGGATGACGGAATGGAGAAATGGATAGGAAGAGAAGGGATGATGGAGACATCAAGGAGAAGAGAAGGAGAAGGACGGAGCGATGAGAGGGAGAAAGAAGAGGAAAAGAAGAAGAACATTTTATTGATTAGCCCTTAGGCCATATCAAAGTACCAAGCCAAACAAGCAGGCTCGAAAAGACCTGGATACATTCTATACAAATATTAAAAAAAACACATGTAACCATACAATAAATAAATAAATAGGAAAAGAGAAAGAACAAGGAAGGAGGAAACAGAGGAGAAGAGAAGGACGAAGGAAGAGGAGGATGGAGCAAAGAGAGAGAGAAAGAGGAAGGGAAGAGGCATGACAGAATGGAGAAATCAAAGGGAAGAGAAAACATGATGGGGATTCGGAAATGGAGAGGAAGAGAAGAAGGAAGAAAGAAAGAAAGAAAGAAAGAAAGAAGGAGCAATGATGGAGAGGGAGAGGTGGAGGAGGAGACAAGGAGGGATGACAGAATGGAGAAATGGATAGGAAGAGAAGGGATGATGGAGATGGGGAAATGGAGAGGAAGAGAAGGAGGGAGGGAGGGAGAGAGGGAGGAAAGAAGGAAGGAAGGAAGGAAGGAAGGAAGGAAGGAAGGGAGGGAGGGAGGGAGGGAGGGAGGGAAGAAGAGAGCAATGAGAGAGAAAGAGGAAGAAGTAATGATGGAGATGGGGAAATGGAGAGGAAGAGAAGAAGGGAGGGAGGGAGAGAGGGAGGAAAGAAGGAAGGAAGGAAGGAAGGAAGGAAGGAAGGAAGGAAGGAAGGAAGGAAGGAAGGAAGGAAGGAAGGAAGGGAGGGAGGGAGGGAGGGAGGGAGGAAGGAGGAAGGAAGGAAAGAAGAGAGCAATGAGAGAGAAAGAGGAAGAAGTAATGATGGAGATGGGGAAATGGATAGGAAGAGAAGGGATGATGGAGATGGAGACATCAAGGGGAAGAAGAAGAAGGATGGAGCAATGAGAGAGAAAGGAAGGGAAGAGGAGGGATGATGGAAATGGAAAAATCAAGAAGAAGAAGAGGGATGATGGAGATGGAGAAATAGGAAGAAAAGGAGGGATGATGAGATGGAGAAATGGAGAGGAAAAGAAGGAGAAAAAAGGATAAGGATGGAGCAACGAGAGGGAGAAAGAGGAAGAAGCAATGATGGAGATAGAGAGGTGAAGGAGAAGACAAGGAGGGATGACGGAATTGAGAAATGGAGAGGAAGAGAAGGAAAAGGAAAAGGAAAGGAAGAAGGAAGGAAAGGAAAGGAAAGGAAAGGAAGGAAGATGGAGCAATGAGAGAGAAAGAGGAAGAAGCAATGATGGAGATGAAATGGATAAGAAGAGAAGGGATGATGGAGATGGGGAAGAGAAGGAGAAGGATGGAGCAATGACAGAGAGAAAGAAGAGAAAAAGAGAAAGAATGAGGAGGAGGAGAGAAGGACGAAGGAAGAGGAGGATGGAGAAAGAGGAAGGGAAGAGGGATGGTGGAGATGGAGAAATCAAAGGGAAGAGAAAACATGATGGAGATTTGGAAATGGAGAGGAAGAGAAGGAGGAAGAAGGAAGGAAGGAAGGAAGGAAGGAAGGAAGGAAGGAAGGAAGGAAGGAAAGAAAGAAAGAAAGAAAGAAAGAAAGAAAGAAAGAAAGAAAGAAAGAAAGAAAGAAAGAAAGAAAGAAAGAAAGAAGGAAAAGAAAGAAAGAAAGCAAGCAAGCAAGCAATGAGAGAGGAAGAGGAAGAAGCAATGATGGAGATTGAGAGGTGGAGGAGAAGACAAGGAGGGATGGCAGAATGGAGAAATAGATAGGAAGAGAAAGGATGATGGAGATTCGGAAATGGAGAGGAAGAGAAGGAGGAAGAAAGAAAGAGAAAGAAGGAAGGAAGGAAAGAAGAAGCAATGAGAGAGAAAGAGGAAGAAGCAATGATGGAGAGGTGAAGGAGAAGGCAAGGAGGGATGGCAGAATGGAGAAATCAAAGGGAAGAGAAAACATGATGGGGATTCGGAAATGGAGAGGAAGAGAAGAAGGAGGAAGGAGGAGGATGGAGCAAAGAGAGAGAGAAAGAGGAAGAAGTAATGATGGAGAATGAGAGGTGAAGGAGAAGACAAGGAGGGATGACAGAATGGAGAAATAGATAGGAAGAGAAGGGATGATGGAGATGGGGAAATGGAGAGGAAGAGAAGGAGGAAGGAAGGAAGGAAGGAAGGAAGGAAGGAAGGAAGGAAGGAAGGAAGGAAGGGAAAGAAAGAGCAATGAGAGAGGATGAGGAAGAAGCAATGATGGAGAGGAAGAGGTGAAGGAGAAGACAAGGAGGGATGGCAGAATGGAGAAATAGATAGGAAGAGAAGGGATGATGGAGATGGGGAAATGGAGAGGAAGAGAAGGAGGAAGGAAGGAAGGAAGGAAGGAAGGAAGGAAGGAAGGAAGGAAGGAAGGGAAAGAAAGAGCAATGAGAGAGGATGAGGAAGAAGCAATGATGGAGAGGAAGAGGTGAAGGAGAAGACAAGGAGGGATGGCAGAATGGAGAAATAGATAGGAAGAGAAGGGATGATGGAGATGGGGAAATGGAGAGGAAGAGAAGGAGGGAGGGAGGAAGGAAGGAAGGAAGGAAGGAAGGAAGGAAGGAAGGAAGGAAGGAAGGGAAAGAAAGAGCAATGAGAGAGGATGAGGAAGAAGCAATGATGGAGAGGAAGAGGTGAAGGAGAAGACAAGGAGGGATGACAGAATGGAGAAATAGATAGGAAGAGAAGGGATGATGGAGATGGGGAAATGGAGAGGAAGAGAAGGAGGAAGGAAGGAAGGAAGGAAGGAAGGAAGGAAGGAAGGAAGGGAAAGAAAGAGCAATGAGAGAGGATGAGGAAGAAGCAATGATGGAGAGGAAGAGGTGAAGGAGAAGACAAGGAGGGATGGCAGAATGGAGAAATAGATAGGAAGAGAAGGGATGATGGAGATGGGGAAATGGAGAGGAAGAGAAGGAGGGAGGGAGGGAGGGAGGGAGGGAGGGAGGAAGGAAGGAAGGAAGGAAGGAAGGAAGGAAGGAAGGAAGGAAGGAAGGAAGGAAGGAAGGAAGGAAGGAAGGAAGGAAGGAAGGAAGGAAGAGAAAGAAAGAGCAATGAGAGAGGATGAGGAAGAAGCAATGATGGAGAGGGAGAGATGAAGGAGAAGACAAGGAGGGATGGCAGAATGGAAAAATCAAAGGGAAGAGAAAACATGATGGAGATGGGGAAATGGAGAGGAAGAGAAGAAGGAGGAAGGAGGAGGATGGTGCAATGAGAGAGGAAGAGGAAGAAGCAACGATGGAGAGGGAGAGGTGGAGGAGAAGACAAGGAGGGATGACGGAATGGAGAAATGGTTAGGAAGAGAAGGGATGATGGAGATGGAGACATCAAGGAGAAGAGAAGGAGAAGGACGGAGCAATGAGAGGGAGAAAGAGGAGAGAAAAAGAAAGAACGAGGAGGAGGAGAGAAGGAGGAATGAGAGGAAGAGAAAGAAGGAAGGATGGAGAGGGAGAGGTGGAGGAGAAGGCAAGGAGGGAGGATGGAGGTGGAGGGAGGCCAAGGTTTTCTGGGACAAAATGGCCTCGCCGAGGGAGACTGGGCAGGGTGATCCCGATGTTCTTACCTCTTGTGGTACCCAAGGATGGATGCTGTGGAAGATGCTCGGGAGGAAGGATGCGGCTGCTGCAAAGGCTGCTGCTCTCTTCTGCCTCCTCCTCCTCCTCCTCTTCCGCCTGCTGTTGTGCCGAAAAGAGCAGTGAGAAGCAGGAGGGGTCTCGGCGCCGCAGCCTCCAATGGTGGGGATGAGAAGGCGAGGCGGCACCCACGGCACCCACGGCATCAGCATCATGCGCCGGCCCAACGGCGGGCGGGCGGGCGGGCGGGAGAGCCCATTCTGGAGGGGAAAGACGAGAAGCAGCCACAGCATCCATCCCGGGGTTCCCAGAACGCAAGGAGAAGCAAGGCGGAAAGCCAGGTCCCTGGCCAGGGCTATCCAACATCACCATCACCATTTACATCCCACCTCTCTCCAAAACATCCGATTTGGACCCGGCACGAATGAGAAACAAACACAAGGACACAACCTCTCGCCATCAAAATAAAACATACGTTGATTTGTATTCTGTTGGGATACTGGTTTTTTAATACCTAGATTGTGTTCCTTTTCATGGGGCCTCTGGTGGCGCAGTGTGTTGAAGCGCTGAGCTGCTGTACTTGCGGACCGAAAGGTCCCAGGTTCAAATCCGGGGCGCAGAGTGAGCGCCTGCTGTTAGCCCCAGCTCCTGCCAACCTAGCAGTTCGAAGACATGCCAATGTGAGTAGATCAATAGGTACCGCTCCGGCAGGAAGGTAACAGCGCTCCATGCAGTCATGGCAGCCACATGACCTTGGAGGTGTCTACGGACAACGCCGGCTCTTCGGCTTAGAAATGGAGATGAGCATCAACCCCCAGAGTCGGACATGACTGGACTTTACATCAGGGGAAACCTTTACCTTTACCTACCTTGATTTGTATGAACAGAGGTTGTGTGTTGTGCTAATATACAAGCTCTAGTAAAGGTAAAGATTTTCCTCCGACATTAAGCCCAGTCGTGTCCGACTCATCTCCATTTCTAAGCCAAAGAGCTGGTGTTGTCCATAGACACCTCCAAGATCACGTGGCCACTGGCATGGCTGCATGGAGCACGTTACCTTCCTGCTGGAGCGGTACCTATTGATCTACTCACACTCTTTGGGTTGGTGCTCATCCCCATTTCTAAGCCGAAGAACTGGCGTTGTCCATAGACGCCTCCAAGGTCACGTGGCCACTGGCATGGCTGCATGGAGTGCCGTTACCTTCCCGCCGGAGCGGTACCTATTGATCTACTCACACTCTTTGGGTTGGTGCTCATCCCCATTTCTAAGCCGAAGAACTGGCGTTGTCCATAGACGCCTCCAAGGTCACATGGCCACTGGCATGGCTGCATGGAGTGCCGTTACCTTCCCGCCGGAGCGGTACCTATTGATCTACTCACACTCTTTGGGTTGGTGCTCATCCCCATTTCTAAGCCGAAGAACTGGCGTTGTCCATAGACGCCTCCAAGGTCACGTGGCCACTGGCATGGCTGCATGGAGTGCCGTTACCTTCCCGCCGGAGCGGTACCTATTGATCTACTCACACTCTTTGGGTTGGTGCTCATCCCCATTTCTAAGCCGAAGAACTGGCGTTGTCCATAGACGCCTCCAAGGTCACGTGGCCACTGGCATGGCTGCATGGAGTGCCGTTACCTTCCCGCTGGAGCGGTACCTATTGATCTACTCACACTCTTTGGGTTGGTGCTCATCTCCATTTCTAAGCCAAAGAGCCGGCATTGTCCGTAGACACCTCCAAGGTCATGTGGCCACTGGCATGACTGCATGGAACACCGTTACCTTCCCGCCAGAGCAGTACCTATTGATCTACTCACATTTGCATGTTTTCGAAGTGCTGGGTTGGCAGATGCTGGGGCTGACAGCGGGAATTCACCCTGCTCCCCAGATTTGAACAACAGCTCAGCGGTTTAACCCACTGTGCCACCAAGCTGCTGAACTTGTCTACATAGGGACAACCAAACGGAGCAACTTTGCCCAAACAAGGAGCATGAAAGGCACCGCAGACTAATCCAACCAGAGAAGTCAGCCATAGCAAAGCACTTGATGAACCAACCTGGAAACAGTATATTATTGGACAACACAGAAATGCCGGACCACTCTCACAACCAACATGTCAGACTACACAGAGAGGCCACTGAAATCCACAAGCACAATTTCGACAGAAAGGAGGAAACCATGAAAAGGAACACAATCTAGGTATTAAAAAACCAGTCTCTGTAGGTTTAATCCCTTCAGTAATGGAGCACTGCTGCCTTTCAAGTGTAGGTACTGTTATCGCTTGTATAATTTTCCCAATTTCTTGATTGAGTTGCAGTTGTTACCACTAAAATGGATAAGTTTCTAATTAAGAAAAGAAAATGTGGTGACAAATAATGTTTGCAACGAACCCCATGGAGTGGTTATAGAGCAAACTACGCAAGAATCAACTGTAGGACATAAGACGTGGAAAGGAAAAAAATCCCAAACTGTAAACATTATATGAAACTTATATGATGTACTAGCTGTGCCCAGCCACGCGTTGCTGTGGCAAAGTGGTGGTGGTATTGGTTAAAAGTTGTTTTGGAATTTTTATTTGACGTTATTTGTATTTTTTAAATTAATTTTATTGTAACTTATCTTTTTTATTTATTATATTTTATTATTTTGTTGTATTATTTTTAGTTATTTTGTTATAGTATTTTATTGTATTAATTTTTTAGTGTTTTTAATTATTTTTATTGTATTATTTGTATTTATTTTATTTTTTATTCTTTTATTAACACTGGGCTGAGTGGGTTGCTAGGAGACCAAGTGGGCGGAGCTTAGCCTTCTAAGTGGCAGCAATTGGATAAAAACAATTATTGCTCTCCCTCTAAGTAGGACTTTATTTTTCTTTTCTTTTTGTTGTATCAGCCTAGAGGCATGGATGATGGATTGTGTTGTCAAATTTCGAGGTTGGGGGGCCTGTAGTTTTGCTGTTTTGTGGCTCGCTGTGATGCCATCACTCATTTATATATATAGATTGCATGAAACTCTTTTACGGGGTTGGTTTAACCTCTGGTTTGCTAGTTGACTCCATAGCACGGAGCCATTGGAACTCAAGTGGAGTCAAACTGCATTCATTGTGTAGTACAGATGCACCCGGAAGCCTCGGAAAGGCAAGAGCATCAAGTCTAAATTCATATAGAGTCTCACTTACCCAACATTCACTTATCCAATGTTCTGGATTATCCAAAGCAGTTTGCCTCCCTCCCCGATCCACAGCTGTTTCTCTAGGCAGCAAGGATTGAACTTTTTATGGATTTAATTTCCAACAACGTTGCTACTGTAAATTCATTTTATGCAATTCTATCTTTATTTGTAGTCAATTTGTTAGAAGCCATTTTTTGTCAATCTATATACAGTAGAGTCTCACTCATCCAAGCCTCGCTTATCCAAGCCTCTGGATTATCCAAGCCATTTTTGTAGTCAATGTTTTCAATATTTCATGATATTTTGGTGCTAAATTTGTAAATACAGTAATTACTACATAGCATTAATGTGTAATGAACTACCTTTTCTGTCAAATTTGTTGTATAACATGATGTTTTGGTGCTTAATTTGTAAAATCATAACCTAATTTGATGTTTAATAGGCTTTTCCTTAATCCCTCCTTATTATCCAAGATATTCGCTTATCCAAGCTTCTGCTGGCCCGTTTAGCTTGGATAAGTGAGACTCTACTGCAGGGGTCCCCAAACTTTTTAAACGGGGGGCCAGTTCACAATCCTTCGGACTGTTGGAGGGCCGGACTATAGTTGGCCACTGAGCAATAAATAATAATAATAATAATTTATTTATTTTGTGTCAAAAGCATTGGTGCAGCAAATACATTTCAAATAATGGAAATAAAATAGAAAAGAAAAGAAATCACAAGCAACTAAATAGTTTTGGACCAAAAGTGGGCAACAGCAACCGCATTGTCTGTAGCTTTAAACAACTCCTCCTCCGTGCATGAGGCAGGGCATTGTGGGCAAGCATACATATGCGGAGTTGTTTGTTCAGCTCCACAGTCACACAAGGTGGAGGATTCCTCCAGGTAATGCCACCTTGCCAAGTTGTCTTTTGATCTGCCCACTCCACTTCTGAGTCTGTTCAGGGACTTCCAAGTTGCCCATTCTTGGTTTGCCCCCTTGAGAAAGACCCTCTTGGGTGGCCATCCAGTTAGAATTGCCAGGTTTAGCTGCCCAGAGAGACACCCTTGCTGTTGCTGGAGGAACATCAAGAGGATAATAATAATAATAATAATAATAATAATAATAATAATAATAATAATAATAATAATAGGATTGGCAGAGACCCTTTGGGCCATTGAGTCCAATCCCCTTCTGCCTTTGTGCACCGAAAGCACAAGCACAGCACCCCTAACAGATGGCCATCCAGCCTCAATGTTAATAATAATAATAATAATAATAATAATAATAATAATAATACAGGGTTTTGGAACACAATACTCCTGACCTCACAATCATGTTAAAAAACAAAGTATGGATTGTTGATGTTGCAATCCTAGGTGACAGCAGGATTGAGGAAAAACAACTGGAAAAGCTGACACGATATGAGGATTTAAAGATCAATTACAAAGACTCTGGCACAAGCCAGTCAAGGTGGTCCCAGTGGTATTCGGCACACTGGGTGCAGTGCCTAAAGACCTTGGCCTGCACTTAAACACAATCGGCACTGACACAATCCCCACCTGCCAGCTGCAGAAGGCACCTTACTGGGATCTGCGCGCATTATTCCCTGATACATCACACAGTCCTAGACACTTGGGAAGTGTCCGACATGTGATCCAAGACAACAACCAGAAGAGTATCTGCTGTGGACTCATCTTGTTGTATTTCAAATAATAATAATAATAATAATAATAATAATAATAATAATAATAATAATAATAATGCATTCTGATTGAAGTCAGAATAATGCATTTTTGATTGAAGTCAAAAATCAGAAACTCCTCAAAACACAGCAGACAAAAAACCAGTACAAGAAAACCGCACTACAAACTAGAGCTGACAGCTGGCACAACAAAACACTGCATGGAAAGTTCCTTGACAAAATTGAAGGAAAAGCTGATAAGGAGAAGACCTGGCTCTGGCTCACGAATGGGACCCTGAAGAAGGAGACAGAAGGCCTGATCCTTGCAGCCCAGGAGCAAGACATCAGGACAAAGGCCATTCAGGCCAAGATCGAAAAATCAGCTGATGACCCAAAATGCAGACTGTGCAAGGAAACCGACGAAACCATGGATCATATCCTCAGCTGCTGTAAGAAAATCGCACAGACAGACTACAAACAGAGGCACAACTATATGGCCCAAATGATTCATTGGAACTTATGCCTCAGGTACCACCTCCCAGCAGGAAAGAACTGGTGGGATCACAAACCTGCAAAAGTATTGGAAAATGAGCACGCAAAGATACTGTGGGACTTCCGAATCCAGACTGACAAAGTTCTGGAACACAACACACCAGACATCACAGTTGTGGAAAAGAACAAGGTTTGGATCATTGATGTTGCCATCCCAGGTGACAGTCGCATAGATGAAAAACAACAGGAAAAACTCAGCCGCTATCAGGACCTCAAGATTGAACTTCAAAGACTCTGGCAGAAACCAGTACAGGTGGTCCCGGTGGTGATGGGCACACTGGGTGCTGTGCCAAAAGATCTCAGCCGGCATTTGGAAACAATAGACATTGACAAAATCACCATCTGCCAACTGCAAAAGGCCACCCTACTGGGATCTGCACACATCATCAGAAAATACATCACACAGTCCTAGACACTTGGGAAGTGTTCGACTTGTGGTTTTGCGAAACGAAATCCAGCATATCTATCTTGTTTGCTGTGCCATACAACATCGTTGTGTTGATGATAATAATAATAATAATAATAATAATAATAATAATAATAATAATAATAATAATAATTGGGTCATTTAGCCCAACCTCCTCCTGCCCTTGTGCCGTGGGGGCCGGATAAATGGCTTCGATGGGCCGCATCCGGCCCCCGGGCCTTAGTTTGGGGACCCCTGCAATAGATAATAATAAACATCACATCAAGGAATCAAGAAACAGTAAAACAAGAGCAGGCCGCATGAACACAAAGATAAAACCCGGAGTGAGAGGGACAGAGGGGTACATTCAACCTGTTTTGTATTACCCTGTCCCCAAATTTCTGCTCCGTATAACAGTTGAGGTAAAATCTTAGCAGCAAAAATCTTTACTGTGGGACATACCAAGGAGCCTCTCTTTGTTTTCCCAAAGGCTAGGATTGATTTCACTGACCTCCAGGCAGATAATTTGGCTGCCTCTATGTGGCTCTTCCAGTTCCCATTATATGAGAAGTGTATGCCCAAGTATTTAAAGTTATGACACTGCTCTATTGAGTGGCCATCCAATTTCCATTTATGTATTTGCTTCCTTTTGGAAAATACCATCACTTTGGTTTTAGAGTGATTGATCATCAGCTTCTCTTGTTCACAGATTCTGCTTAGTGACCTCAAAAGTCTCCTGAGACCTATTTGCGTAGTTGACAGGAGGACCATGTCATCCGCATACAACAAGACTTGGATTTTCCTACTACAGTAGAGTCTCACTTATCCAACACTTGCTTATCCAACGTTCTGGATTATCCAACACATTTTTGTAGTCAATGTTTTCAAAACATCGTGATATTTTGGTGCTAAATTTGTAAATACAGTAATTACTACATAGCATTACTGCGTATTGAACTACTTTTTCTGTCAAATTTGTTGTATAACATGATGTTTTGGTGCTTAATTTGTAAAATCATAACCTAATTTGATGTTTAATAGGTTTTTCCTTAATGCCTCCTTATTACCCAACATATTCGCTTATCCAACATTCTGCCGGCCCGTTTATGTTGGATAAGTGAGACTCTACTGTACCTCCTAATGGAGGGAGTGCTCAGGGGAGCTCAACTTGGCAACTAGATTGTTTATGTAGAAATTAAACAGAAAAGGTGCTAGCGAACAGCCTTGCCTAACTCCTCTTTTTATTTCAATGTTGCTTGATAGCTTGCCTGACTGAATTTAGTTGGCACTCCATGGGTGCTGTAACCCCTCGATCCCTGATTTTGCATTACACAGATGGGTCTGTACCCTCTTCGGGCTCCCCCGACACCTGTTTTGAGTTGTTCGCCATTTTATTTACTTTGCTGCGCCATTGGATTGTGCCATGGATTTTGGTATCCACAACAGAGCCCTGTAACTGAATGCCAGTGGATATAGAAAACTGCATTTGCACGTCTATGGTTCCCGGATTCTCAGTAACAACAGTTAGAATTTGATGCCATTTTGTCCGAAGTATTGAGTAGGAATTATTCTGCAGAGATAAAAAGTGCATGAATAGTCTTCCTGTGGAGGAAGATAAATACGGCCTCAAATCCGGTTTCACAATATATGTTCTGTACCTCCTTGCATGCACTTAACTGCACAGCAGATGCTCCGGCTGTGTCTGTTGTTAGTAGGAGGCGGCTCTTTCAATATGACACCCGCTGGCTGGCAGAAGGGCAGAAAGTTCCGTCAACACACCTGTATGGTGTTGATTGCTCTCCTTTCACAACCAGGCTTCACAAACGCACCTCTTGAAGCAAGTTGGCCTGCAGCTGCCAGGTTGCAAACCACCTGGAACCCCCTTGAGCTTAACGGATCTTTCTCAAAGCTTGGAAAGAAGGTAGGTTTGAGAGGGTTTTTTTTGCAGACTAGTCCTAGCAGGATGCAGGGAGGTTTCGTTTTGAGCAAAGGAAAAGTGCGTTCCAACTTTATCAACTACTAGCTTAGGGACTCAGCGATGTCCGGGTTATCTGAAAAGGGCATTAATTGTCTTTGAATGTTATGTATTCTCAGTTTGGAGTGGGTGAACTACAATTCCCAGAATCGTGGGTCAATCTTCCCCAAACCCTGCCAGTCTTCAAAGTTGGACATTTTGGGTCTGTGTAGCAAGCATGGTCCAGATCTGTCATGGGCTGGTCATCGCCTGGGCGCAGTGCTCTCTGGATGGGGGTGAAGTACTACAACTCCCAGATTCCCGGGGCAATTGTCCTGAAACACTGGTCAGTATCCACAGGAGGCAATGTTGAGTCTGTGTGCCCAGTTTGGTCCAGATCCGTCATTGGCTGGGTTCAGTGGTCTTTGGATGCAGACGAACTACAACTCCCAAAATCAAGGCCCATTCCCATAAACACCTGCAGTATGTTCAGTTGGTCTTGAAGCTTCTCTGTGCACAGTTTGGTCCCGGTCCATTGTTGGTGGGGGTCACTGTTTCTCCGGATGCAGCTGAACTAGAACTCCCTTTTTCCCAAACTTGTCCAATATGTTCTGTTGGTTATGAAGGCTCTGTGTGCCAAGTTTGGTCCCGGTCCATCATTAGTGGGGTTTGATTGCAAGTGAACTATAAATCCCAGTATCTACTACTCCCAAATGTCCAGGCCAATTCCCCTCAAAACCCACCAGTATTCAAAACTGGACATAACGGGAATGCATGGCAAGTTTGGTCCAGACCCATCATTGTTTGGGTATAGATATAGATACAGTAGAGTCTTGCTTATCTAACATAAACGGGCCGGCAGAATGTTGGATAAGCAAATATGTTGGATGACAAGGAGAGATTAAGGAAAAGCCTATTAAACATCAAATTAGGTTATGATTTTACAAATTAAGCAGCAAAACATCATGTTATACAACAAATTTGCCAGAAAAAGTAGTTCAATACACAGTAATGCTATGTAGTAATTAGTGTATTTACGAATTTAGCACCAAAATATCATGATGTATTGAAAACATTGACTACAAAAATGCGTTGGATAATCCAGAACGTTGGATAAGTGAGACTCTACTGTATATAGCCACACTAGAGTCCTAGAATATAAGCAAGCAAGCAAACTCTCCAACATGCGTACCAAAAGGGTTACGAATCAGTTTTTGGTCAACTTTTGGTTGTTTGGGGTGTTGATTCAGGAAATTGCATTGGATAGTCCACACCAGTTCTAGTTTCTGATACAGAACATATGCCATCAGTAGTCGCCATCTGCTCACCCACAGAAAACCATATTTAATAATCTAGAGCTGATGTGATCGTAGTAATTTTTCGTGAGTAGTCAGCCTCTCCCCTCCCGACATTCCAGTTGCCTCGGCACTATAAGAGGGTTTTGTGAGACCAGTAACTCTCATTGCTGTGTGGTTTTGAGGAAACGGTGTAGTAATGGTGAGGCCATGGACCATATTTTTGTTCTTGCAGACCACTGGTGATCCACGGATCATAGGTTGGAAACCACTGCTCTATATACTAACATAACATTTTCCCTTACTTTTAAAATTTATTTTATTTTTGTTTTTATTGTTTTGTCGTTTTATCCCACTCCCACCCTCCCCTCCTTATACATACACTTTATACAACAAACTACAGAAGTTACATTTGAAATATCAATCTCAGTCTTAATTTTTCCACTCCACATCTTAGTACGTTCTCTAAATAGTTCTTAACTGGTTCCCACATCCCCTTGATTATTGCAATATTTTCAATTTTATCTATATTATTCCATTTGCAATTTGTGATTTCTACATTTAACATATCAACTATATATTTATACCAATTCATCAGAGTCCATTTTGTTTTTATCTTTCCAACCCCTCACTAAAACAACTTGTGCACATGCTATTAATTTATCAATCATTTTTTCTTTTTGATTCTTTCCGTTATCCTTGCATGTAGTACATTTCTATTAACTATTATTATTTGTAGATTTAGCATTCTGTTGATTTCTCCTTCAATCATTCTCCAGTATTCTTGCACCCGATCGCACTCCCATATGTCTGTTTTTATTGTTGCTTTTATTGTTGTTTTTATTGTTATTTTAAAGCCAAATGTATTGTTTTAATCTATTTCTGTAAACCGCTCCGAGCCAAACTGGGAGTAGCGGTATACAAGTTTAATAAATAAATAAATAAATAAATAAAATATCATATGATTAAACACCCCTCTTTGTTCACAACCGTGCCAACACCTATCTTTCATCCCTGGTAAAAAACGTGAAAGTTGTGCAGGAGTTCTGTACCATTTTTGTAACATTTTCCTTCTTGCTTCCCTTAATACATTGTACTTTTCTTTTGCTAAACATTTTCCCTTACTGAAAGCAGACACTGCAAAATGGGTAAATTCTATTTTGTACATCTGCTTGCATAGAAACAAGTCTCACCATGCATTCTAAGGAATAATTTACAAGCAGAGATCGTAAAATAAAGGTAAAGGTTTCCCCTGACGTTAAGTCCATTCATAACTAACTCTGGGGGTTGGTGCTCATCTCCATTTCTAAGCCGAAGAGCCGGTGTTGTCCCTAGACACCTCCAAGGTCATGTGGCTGGCATGACTGCATGGAATGTCATTACCTTCCCGCCGGAGCAGTACCTATTGATCTACTCACATTTGCATGTTTTTGAACTGCTAGGTTGGCAGAAGCTGGAGCTAACAGCGGGCGCTCACTCCGCTCCCCGGATTTGAACCTGGGACCTTTCGGTCTGCAAGTTCAGCAGCTCAGCGCTTTAACACAGAGCCACCGGAGGTTCCTAAAGATTGTAAAGAGACCTGGAAATTATTTCAGGAGTTCCTCAAGTTGAAAGAGGCTGGGAAAGGCCACCTTATTATGTTAGAAGGGATGCAAGGACCAGTTTGATATTGTGGGCGCAATTCTGGGAGCAGATATTGCACATAGAATGATAGAACAACAGTTGGAAGGGACCATCAGAGGCCATCCAATCCAACCCCTTTCTGTCACGCAGGAAATTACAAGCAAAGCATCCCAGCAAATTGCCATCTAGAATCTGTTTAGAAGCCAAGGAAGAAGCTTCAACCACATATAATTTGCAACATGTATTTGTTCTCTTCCTGGCTAAGCAATTCAGTGTCATTACAGAAATTGGAAGTGATAATGAATCCAGCTTTTGGAAGAGGACAGGGAAGGGGGGAACAGCTGAAGAAAAGTTAGCACTTTCCTTGGCAGCCTGAGAGCTGTGAAGATTGGCTTAATGCAAAGAGTCTTTGTCAAAATCTTCCATTTTGAAGATATGTAAAAATGCCATTGCTCAGCAACTTACAAATCAAGCCATTAAGGAACAGGTTGCTGTGAGTTTTCCGGGCTGTATGGCTGTGTTCCAGAAGCATTCTCTCCTGATATTTCACCCAGATCTATGGCAGGCATCCTCAGAGGTTGTGAGATCTGTTGGAATCTAGGAAAGTGGGGTTTATATATCTATGGAATAATGTCTAGGATGGGAATAAGAACTATTGTCTGTTAGAAGCAAGTGTGAATGTTTCAATTAATCACCTTGATTAGCATTGAAAAGCCTTGAGTCCCTACGGGTGAGAAAAGCAGGGTAAAAATGAAGTAAATAAATAAATTAAATAAATAAATAAAGTCTGGCTGATTCCCTCCTGGGGGAATCCTTTGTTGGGAGGTATAGTTGGCCCTGATTGGTTCCTGACTGGAATTCCCCCATTTTCAGAGTGTTGTTCTTTATTTACTGTCCTGATTTTAGAGTTTTTAAATACTGGTCACCAGGTTTTGTTTATTTTCATGTTTTCCTCCTTTCTGTTGAAATTGTCCACATCCTTGTGGTTTTTAGTGGCTTCTCTGTGTAGTCTGACATGGAGGTTGTTAGAGTGGTACAGCATTTCTGTGTTCTCAAATATTATGCTGTATCCAGGAAGCAATCAAGGTCTGCTAACACCTCCCAACAAATGATCCCCCAGGCAGGAATCAGCCAGGCTTTGAAGCAGAAAGGTGTTCCAATGTTAATCAAGGTGGCCAATGGCAAAATAATAATAATAATATTGCAAAGACTCTGGCACAAGCCAGTCAAGGTGGTCCCAGTGGTGATCGGCACACTAGGTGCAGTGCCTAAAGACCTTGGCCTGCACTTAAACACAATCGGCACTGACAAAATTACCACCTGCCAGCTGCAGAAGGCCACCTTACTGGGATCTGCATGAATTATTCGCCGATACATTACACAGTCCTAGACACTTGGGAAGTGTCCGACGTGTGATCCAATATAACAGCCAGCAGAGTGTCTGCTGTGGACTCATCTTGTTGTGTTTATTATAATAATAATAATAATAATAATAATAATAATAATAATAATAATAATAATAATATTTATATGCCACTCTATCTCCCGAAGGGACTCAGGGAGGTTTCCAATATAAATACAAGACAACATACAATACTTATAACAACAAGATAAGCGCAACGTTAAAACCAGACCGACAGCATGTCTCCCTACTTGAACTGCATCCTTTGTGACAAAAAACAATTGCAAAATATATCACTTTTATCATTTATGAAAATGAGACAGTGGGATCTAGTGCTTTGAGTGTTGCATGACAACTCTGGAGCCATGGGTTTGAATCTCCACTCGATCAAAGAGTAACATTCAACAAGTGATATTTTCCCAGCCCTAGAAGAAGACAAGGGCAAACTCCCTCTGAACAAATCTTGTCAAAAAACAGAATCCCAAGATAGATTTGCTTTAGGATAGCTGTTAACTTGATTTGAAAGCACACAATAACATACTGCAGAAGTTGCTCCATTTTGTTCATGCTATTATTTGGTCTTCTGTTTTTTAATCACTTCTATATATCCACATGCCCTAAATATGTGAGATGTTAAGACCATCAACATTTGTGTCAAGATAAGGTCCCTAGAATATCAAATTGCATATAAAAAACACAAATATCATGCTTAAGGATCTAATTATGGAACTGCCATAGGCTGGAGTGAGTTTTGTACAGTAGAGTCTCACTTATCCAACGTTCTGGATTATCCAACGCATTTTTGTAGTCAATGTTTTGAATACATCGTGATATTTTGGTGCTAAATTTGTAAATACAGTAATTACTACATAGCATTACTGCATATTGAACTACTTTTTCTGTCAAATTTGTTGTATTACATGATGTTCTGGTGCTTAATTTGTAAAATCATAACCTAATTTGATGTTTAATAGGCTTTTCCTTAATCCCTCCTTATTATCCAACATATTCGCTTATCCAACATTCTGCCGGCCCATTTATGTTGGATAAGTGAGACTCTACTGTACTTGCTGTTATGGTTGAGCCTTCTGGCTCCGGTACTGGGAGACGGGGTCGTAAGACTCCTCGAGAGTCAGACTCTTTTGAGGAGCGTGAAAGGAAACGGCTCCGGGACTTATTTGCAGAACCAACAGATGAAGACTCATTTGAGGGTTTTACCGAGGGAATGGAGGAAGAGATGGTTAGCTCAGAGGAGGATGACATGGAGTGGACTCGTGTGAGGGAGGATTTGGGTGTCACCGGCAATGATAGCATGGGAGGCAATTGGCGGGTTGCAGGATCAGACCCATGGACGGGCTGGAGGGATGGAGCGGGATCCACAGCTGGGGATGCTGTGGGGCGTAGTCAAAGGTGTTTTAGCTCTGATGAGGATGATGATGATGAGGCACCTGGAATTAGGATAGCAGCTGACAGTGATGAGGAGTTATGAACTGGATAAAATGGGGTTTATGATCAATGGCTTATTGCGTTGGGCAAGGTAATCTGGACGAACGCTTGGGCTCTTGTTTGGGAACTTCCTGAAGACGGGTGTGATTCGTTGCTGGATACGTAAGTTACCAAGGACACTGGGCATAGACGGCGGGAGGAACTGTGTGGGGTTTTTCTGTGCAACTTGTGTTTAATCTTGATAGCTTGGACCTCCGTCGTCTTTTTGACGGACATTAATTACCTACTCTGGATTGACGCTGGACTGACTGACTGACTACGACCTTGGACTATCCTTTCTGTGGCTATCGGTGGAATTCGTGGAACCTTAGATGCCTGCACCTGGCTTTCGACCTCGGACCGGACTGGGACCCTGCTGACCGCCGTGATCCTGATTGATGTGCCTGGACCCGGATTTCGCTCGTTGCACGGAGGAGTAACAGCCTGAGTTACTCATCTGTAGCTTTTGGTAGCAGAGAGGAATCTGCTGCCAGCTTTTGATGTTCATTTTGACCTTTGTTTACCAACTTTTGTTTGTTTAAACTGTTAGGCTGAAGTAAGCACTTTTGAGTTAATCCGGATTAAACTCCTGTTTAAACGGAGCTATTTCAGTTACTTTTCACACTGAAGACAAGTGTTTGCCTAGTCCTTTGTTTTCTACGGGCATTTTTGTGTTCTGTAACTTTAATAAACTGTGTTGTACTCTATTTGGTGGCGTTCTGTCTATGACACTTGCTGTTCGTCCTTAGGGGACCGAGGAGGATGGAAACAAGAGGACAGCGGTGCTAAAGAAGGAACAAAGATTATTTTTAAAACAGAAGCTTCGGAGAGGAATCTTCCCATACTTTTATTTATTCTCTACGTCAGGTTTCACAAGGAGGAAGTCATAGTCATAAAATGAAGGGAAAAAAGTCTAAAAACTTGTACACCCTCCCTGAAACAAAATATAGACAAATAATAATACTAGAGGAGCAAAACCTTAATGCTGCCAGGTTTTTCTTCCCCCACCGACTGGGAAACGAGACACAACTTGCTGGAATGTTTGTCCAAAGAGAAACAGAAAGAAGGACAGAGGAGGAGATTTCTTGTGGGGGTCCTAAGGGGGCAGTGGGCCTCGCATGGGCCCCCGTGGAGGCACCATGGGTCTCTGGGCGGGACGTGGCGGGAGAGGGATTCGCTGGTAGCCGTAGGGAGGGGGCCGAGGGGGGCCGTTGTAACCGTGGGGCGGCATCAAGGGAGGAGGGCCCCGCATCCCGTGGGGCGGCATGGGACCAGGGTGACCTGGAGAAAGAAGAGGCACAGGCGTTAAGACAACAACGGCAACAAAGAAGGACCGGCCGAGCCTGCAGAGAGACAGGAAGATGAGAAACCTCTCTTATGCCCTACTCTTTCCCCAATATATGGGGAAAGTTTTCTTTGTGTTGTTTTGTAATTGCTGTGAGCCGCTGTGAATCTCAATCACAGAAATAAAAGTGAGAAATAAATATAATAATAATAATAATAATAATAATAATAATAATAATAAACAAACAACAATAGCCCTCAATGAATTGGACTAATTAGCTCTATATTTAAGGCCTTAACATGTGTCGGCTCAGCAGAATCATAATACACTCCACAACAGACTGGGAGACGTTTATAGAATCACATAAGTTGGAAAACCCTACAAGGGCCATTTATCATCTATATATATATAAAAGGGTAATGAAATTTCGGCCTAGGAAAAAACAACAAAACTACACATCCCAGAAACACTATACTTGGCAACACAACCCATCATCTATGCCTCTACGTTCATACAACAAAAAGAAAACAAAAATAAAGTCCTAATTAGAGGGAGAGGAAGAATTGTTTTTATCCAATTGCTGCCAGTTAGAAGGCTAAGCTCTGCCCACTTGGTCTCCTAGCAACTCACTCAGCCCAGGGGACAGGCAGAGTTAGGTGTCAGGCCTCTTCCACACTGCCTATAAAATACAGATTATCTGATTTTAACTGGACTATATGTCAGTGTAGACTCAAGGCCCTTCCATACAGCTATATAACCCATTTATAATGGACTTAATGTAAGGTAAAACCTTTACCCTTTACCTTAACTACCACCAATTCCTCAATACTTTATTTCCCATACCACCATACTTCGCCACAGCAACACGTGGCCGGGCACAGCTAGTAATAATAATAATCATCATAATCATCACCATCATCTTTATTTATATTCCATCCGATCTCCCCAGAGAGACTCAGGGCGGATTCGAAATACAAAAGGCAAACATTCAATGCCCGAACTCAACAACAATACACCCATAATAACAAAAAATTGATAACTCAACATATAAAAACAAATTATGACTTCATAACTAAAAGAAAATAAAAAAGCAACCTGTTATATCAGACATAAAATAATATAAAACATAAAACATTATCTACCATCTTCTATCATTCTCTTTCTCACCTATCTACTGTCTTTCATCTCTTTCATCTATTATCTATAAATCAGTCTATATCATCTATCTACCTATAATCTATATTATCTATCATATCACACTATATACTATCATAGCTCTCTTTCGCCTCTATCACTACCGATCTATTTCAAATCACCTTTAAAAATATATCCCTTCACATATATGGATGGAAGGGACTCCAAAGGTCATCCAGTCCAATCCCCTTCTTCAACGCAGGAATACACAATCAAAGCCCCAAAAAAGAAGCTTCCACTGGACTCCCTGGCAGCAGCATATTCCACTGCTGAACAGCTTGTATCATAAGAAGGCTCTTCCTAATGCTTTGACAAAGCTACATCAAGTATGATCAAATGGCTGAAGTTATTTATGAGGAAGAATAGAATAAATTATAATATATTGCTGCAGTTTTCTTTTGCCTCAGCTGTCTCAGGTTGCAGGAATTGAAGTAAAGCTAAGACAAAGTGGGAAAGTGGGAGGAGAGAATGGGACATTTCAGCACCATCCAAGAGAGCCAAAGAAGACCTTAAGATCATGATGGGAGGGGGCTAGTAAGGTGTATTTAGATGCTGTTTTATGTTTTAAAATGTTAATGGTTTAAAATTTTATTTATATGTTTATTTCTATTTTATGTTTTTTATTTGCTTTGTATAATGAGGCATTGAATTTTTGCCTAAATGTATGTTGTACAAATGTATGTTGCTCTGAGTCCCCTACGGGGTGAGAAGAGCAGGATAGAAATAGAGTTGATAATAATAATAATAATAATAATAATAATAATAATAATAATAATAATAATTTCCAAAGCAGCTGAAAAAGTGAAAAGGAAGAGGATTAACTGGGACACTTAGTGGATAAGAATCAAGCAGTGTAAATCACACTAAAGACCCCAAATCCTTCCTTGGTCCCAAATAGAACTCTGCTCCACAATCTCCATGGGGCAAACCTTTCCTCAGTAATAACTGCTGCCACCTTGACCAGACTCTAATGTTGCATCAATGAGCAAATTCTCATCTGGATCCCACACAATTCTTCCCACGTTGTTTGGAGACAGGCACAGACAAGACATAAAACTGCACATGGAGCATGTTCATAATCTTAAGCAACAACTGTTTTAGAAAAAGGCCTCTTCTGGGCCTCAAATAAATCCGGCTGGAAGGTTAAAGTTTGGAACCCTTCCGCAGAATTAATGCACATGCAAAACAAAACAAGGAGGAAAACTAGACAGAAGGGTTTGGCTTCCCACGTAAGGCACAACATGAGAGTTCCAAGCCTTGCCCCACACTTACCCATCGGCGAACCGAAGTGAGGCCCTCTGGGTGGCATTCCCATGGGGGGTGGCCCAGGATGAGGCATTCCAGGGGGAGGGCGAGGGGGAGGCTGGCCCCCAGCTCCAGGGGGACCCGGATGATGTGGTCCCATCCCGGGCATCCCGTGATGAACCTGCATCTGGGGCATCCCTGGAAAGGCAACATAAAAACACATGTTAGAGACTCCACATCTTAGGCCTGCAGTCTACGGAATTCTAGATTTATAAGATGCCTTGAGGCATTTCAGTCCCTAGTAACTCAGTGCAGAAACTCCACATAGAGAAGGCATGGGCAAACTTCGGATCTCCAGGTCTCTTGTACTTCAACTCCTATCATTGCTTCTCTTCTTCCACTTCATAGGCCGTGAAGATCAACCAATGTGTGGTTTTGTACTTTTGCAGTTTTTCACATCCACATTCAGCTACTACAAAGATAATCACCAGAAGCCTAACCCTGCCAAGACACAAGTGTGTGCTTTTCACCTACGTAACCGTGAAGCCAACAGGAAATTGAAAGTTACCTGGGAAGGCCAAACACTGTTTACATCCTAAATATCTGTGTCATCTTAGATTGAACACTAACATTTAGGAAACACTGTATGAACACCGCACCTAAGAATCGCGTTCACCAGGGCAAGATTCGAACAAAGGGAGTCCATGGAGAGATATGGGAGATTCAACCACATCCCATATGAAGAAAGATTATGTATTTGTGGCGCCCCTGAAGTCGAAAATTTGAACCACACTTTGCATAATTGTAACTTATACGAGAAAGAAAGGAAACAATACTTATGGCCTTTTATTTGTAATAAAACAAGCTGGGACATAGCAGCCAAAACTATATTTTATTGGCCGGTTATAACCCCACTGTGACAACAAAAGTGGCCCTGTATTTGCTTAAAGCTGCTAAAAGGAGATCGGAGTACATATATCAGATTGGGGTGCAGTGTAGGGGAGATTAGGATAGTTGATGCATACATCTATGGCTAAGCTACATAGGCACCAAGCTGGCAAATACCTGTATATTTTTATTTTATTTTAAGTGTACCAGATGTATGTTGTATTTCATGTTTGTATTGTCTGTGCTTGATAAGGCCAACTGGCTAATCAATAAATTGTTGTTGTTGTTGTTGTTGTATGAACACCGAGCACAAAGTAGCTGCACGCAGTAACATCCTGTGGAAACTTACTGGCAATGCATGGGGTGAAGACCCAAAATTAATAAGAACATCAGCCCTGGTCTTGTCTTATTCAACTGCTGAGTATGCCTGCCCTATTTAGCACATGTCTGTCCACGCAAAACAGGTGAACATAGCACTGAATGAAACATAGTAATGTGTTGTCAAAGGCTTTCACGGCCGGGACCACAGGGTTGTTGTGTGTTTTCCGGGCTGTATGGCCATGTTCCTGAAATATTATCTCCTGACGTTTCACCCACATCTATGGCAGGCATCCTCAGAAGTTGTGAGGTACATACATACAGAATAATCACATAATGCCTTAACCCTACACCTGATGATAAACTCTATAAGCTAGCTGGCATTGCCCCCCCCCCCCCCGATGTGCGATGGGAAGTTGCTGCTAACTGGGAGAGAAATAAGGTTGAACACCGTGAAAGCTATCCTCTGCATGGCTATCCGTCTCCTCCCAGTAGACTCAAATCAAGGAAAAGCTTCATGAGAACCACCACTTCTCTTAATGTTCCCCCAGCAATTGCAAGAGTATCCCTCTGGGTAGCTAAACCAGGCAATTCCAACTGGATGGCTCCCCACAAGGGGCAAACTAACAATGGGCAACTTGGAAGTCCCTGAACAACTCAGAAGCAGAGTGGGCAGATCAAAAGACAACCTGGCCAAATGGCATGACCTACAAGAATCCTCCACCTTGTGCGACTGTGGAGCAAAACAAACAACTCAACATCTCTATGCTTGCTCACCATGCCCTAACTCATGTACAGAGGAAGAACTCTTTAAAGCTACAATGTGGTCGCTCTTGCTTGTTTTTGGTCAAAATTATTTTACTGCTCTTTATTAAGATTTGTTTTATAATACAATAATTATATAGAAATAAGATTGATATATAGATGTAGAGAAAAGATAGAAATAGAACAGATTTAATACTGCAAGCTTAAGTATCTATTTTACTATATATATTACATATACTATATATATATATTGGAAAAATTAAATAAAATTCTTGTCATTATTGTTATAGTTACTTGATTGCAGTAAAGGAAAGAAATATATATACAGTATATATAGCATATGAGAAAAGAAAACGAAGATAAATAGATTAAAATTATCAGAGTAGAGATACGATGTTACAGAGAAAGGGAATTAGTTGTTTTGACTTCCTGGTATCATCCAGAGGCCTGACCCTTTTCTATTTTTCTTTTCGCTTCTTATTCTTCCTCCCTTTCTTCACCTTTGTTTTTGTACATATTTTTTGTTTTTGCCAATATTTCTTTTCATATGATTTTTTTGTTCTTTTGCATGAGATATTCAGTTACCTGTTTCCAGTTGGTTTGACTGCTTGTGTTCCCTCTATTTTTATCAGTTTTATACTTATGTACGCAATGCTTTTGACACAAAATAACATTCAAGGGGACGCTATGCCTCTAATTCCAGTGAACGTGGAGGGTTGACTATAATTGCAAATATTTTCTCCTTGACCAACATGGGCAAAAATTGTCCATGACAAAGAACTCACCTGGATGCATCCCGCTGGGAGGGAAAGGATGTGGGTGGGGAGGATGGGCCGCTCCAGGAGCGCCTCCGGAGGGTGGTCCTGGGGCTCCGGCACCGGGCGGCATAGGCGGGGGCGGCATGGCTGGAGGCATTCCTGGGGGCATGGCTCCTGGCGGGGGCACCGGTGGAGGGAACGAACCAGGCGGTGGGATCCCTGTGGGAGAGAAGGCAGAGGGTTTCAAAAAAGGGAACATTATCACTCACGGCTGGAAGATTTTGGTTCAAAATTGTGTCTTATTACAGGTTTATTACAGCAAGGCACATGGACAAAGATCATCCTTTGAGGCTTAGCACTCAGTCTGTCAGTCTGTCCAACATAAATGGGCCGGCAGAACATTGGATAAGCAAATATGTTGGATAATAAGGAGGGATTAAGGAAAAGCCTATTAAACATCCAATTAGGTTATGATTTTACAAATTAAGCACCAAAACATCATGCTTTACAACAAATTTGATAGAAAAAGTAGTTCAATACGAAATAATGCTATATAGTAATTACTGTATTTACGAATTTAGCACCAAAATATCACGATGTATATAACGACTACAAAAATGAGTTGGATAATCCAGAACGTTGGATAAGCGAGTGTTGGATAAGTGAGACTCTACTGTAAAAGTTTGGAGACAACCCACAGGCCATCCAGTCCAATCCCTTTTGCTATTCACAATCAAAGCACTCCCAACAGATGCCCAGTCTTTGCTGAAAAGTCCCCAAAGGAGCATCCACCACACTCCGAGACAGTAAGTTCAACTGTTGAACAGCTCTTATGATCAGGAAGCTCTTCTTAATGTTATTTCCTGTCATTTGAACCCACCACTCCGAGTCCTAGTCTCCAGGACAGCAGAAAATGAGCCCGCTCCTTCTTACTTATGGCATCCTTTCAAAAGCTTTAAAACACACAAACCTATAAAGCAGTGATGGCCAACCTATGACATGCGTGTCAGCACTGACATGCCTAGCCATTTTTGCTGACATGCTGCCACATGTAGATTGATTGGATGACTATGTCTTTTGTGGCCAAATTTGGTATGATTTCATCCACTGGTTTTGTTGTTTACTCCATGGGAATTATGCGCTATATATATATATATATATATATATATATATATATATATATATATATTATTACTATTATATTATTATTATATTATTCATTATTCATGACTACATTGAAAACAGAATAGAGAGAAATCAGCGTGGAAACTGCAAGAGGTACCATAGATTGTTGTACATGGAAATAATGGTAGTAAATAGTTTTTGATTTATTGAATACAGTTATATATTACAATTATATATTTTTGTTATTTAAACAAAAATTATGTGAAATTATGGGGTTTTTTTCTCAAAGTGACACACCACCCAAGTCATGCTAGGTTTTTTGGTGAATTTTGACACACCAAGCGCAAAAGGTTGCCCATCACTGAGGTGTTGCCAATGCTATTTTGCACTTTATTGTCCATTTCTACCGGCACATTCTGTTCTGGATTTTATGAATTAGTCTCCTGTTTTAATATTGTACGTTTCTTGTATGCTTCTTGTCGATTTTAACGATTGTTTTATTGATATTGATGTTTTACTGGTATAATTGTTTTATAATTGTGTTACTGATATTTGATTGTTTTATCGGGCTAGGCCCCATGTAAGCCGCCCCGAGTCCCTTCGGGGAGATGGGGCGGGGTATAAAAATAAAGTTATTATTATTATTATTATTATTATCACTGCTATAAAGCATGCAGTACTTTAACAGCTCACTCTACCGCTGATAGTGTTGATTTTTAACTTAGCACACTGCATTTTCCAACAGCTCCTCACATTCAATTAACAGCAATTTCATTAAACTCCGTGAAGCAACCAAATCATTAGCAGACAAAGACTCTTGGGACAAGGCAAATGTCATTGCAGTTATGGAAAGCTGGAGCATCAAACCCAACTAAAAAGGAGGGGATAAGGGAGTCTTTTGCAAGGAATTGTTTTCTTCAGACCAATTTCCAGAGCTGAAGGTTTTAATGGAACGTCTGCAAGAGGGATAGATTTCTAAAGCTGTGCTGTTTAAATAAAGGTCAGTCCTGCTTAGCCAATGAATACCATATTCCACTGTCGAACACCTCTCTATTGAGATTTAAAATTTGATGAGGTATGATTTAGGTTTTTTTTTAATAAGGTTAATGATCCAATATTGATTGCATAATTGGCCCTTTTGTATGTACGTATTTAATATGCATTGAATATGCAACATTGAATATTGCCAACTGTAAGCAGCTCTGAGTCCCTTTCGGGGTGAGAGCGAGCAGGATAGAAATATAGTTTTAAAATTATTTATTTATTAGCGACATTTATATCCCGCCCTTCTCACCCTGAAGGGGATTCAGGGCGGCTTACAAGTTATATGTACATACAATATATTATATTATTCATATAGCACAATATGAGCATTATATATTACTACTAGCTGTGCCCAGCCACGCGTTGCTGTGGCGAAGCCTGGTGGTATGGGAAATAAAGTATTGAGGAATTGGTGGTAGTTAAGGTCAAGGGTAAAGGTTTTCCCCAGACATTAAGTCCAGTCGTGTCTTACTCTGGAGGTTGGTGCTCATCTCCATTTCTAAGCCGAAGAGCCGGCGTTGTCCGTAGACTCCTCCAAGGTCATGTGGGATGACTACATGGAGCGGCGTTACCTTCCCGCCGGAGCAGTACCTATTGATGCACTCACATTTGCATGTTTTCGAACTTCTGGGTTGGCAGAAGCTGGGGCTAACAGTGGGGGCTCACGATATATTGAAAGCATTGACTACAAAAATGCGTTGGATAATCCAGAACATTGGATAAGCGAGTGTTGGATAAGTGAGACTCTACTACTGCGCATGGAACTACTTTTTCTGTCAAATTTGTTGTATAATATGATGTTTTGGTGCTTAATTTGTATAACGATTACCTAATTTGATGTTTAATTGGCTTTTCCTGAATCCCTTCTTATTATCCAACATATTCACTTATCCTGCCAGCCTGTTTACGTTGGATAAGTGAGACTCTACTGTATATTTCTAATCTTATATTATCTGCTCAGAACTGGATTATATGAGGCCCCTTCTTCACAGCTGTATAAAATGCACACTGAAGTGGATTATATGGTAGTGTGGAGTCAAGATAATCCAGTGCAAAGCAGATAATATAAGATTATAAATGGGTTATATAGCTGTGTTGAAAGGCCTTGAGTCTACACTGCCATATAATCCAGTGCAAATTAGATAATCTCTGGAAGAGGCCTAAGTGAGGCCTAAATCGGCCTGTCCCCTAACTGAAACCTGGCTGTCCCTTGGTTGCTAGGCAACCAAGTGGGCAGAGATTAGCCCTCTAAACTGGCAGCAATTGGATAAAAAAAATTATTGCTCTCCCTCTAATTAGGACTTTATTTTTCTTTTCTTTTTGTTGTATCAACCTTGAGGCGTGGATGATGGGTTGTGTTGTCAAATTTTGAGGTTGGGGGGCCTGTACTTTTGTTGTTTTGTGAATTGCCGTGATGCCATCACTCTTTTATATATATAGATATTGTACTATAACACTATACTGTAATATTATTAGTAATATTATATGTAATATAAATATAAAATAGTAATAATAACATTGTCAACACTTTAATGCATGAGCTTCTCAGGTCCAAACCCTGGAAGTAATGTTAGAAATAAATAAAATTAACAACAATAACAACAACAAATTATAATATTAATAATACCTGGTGGGGTGACTCCAGGCCCCAAGGTGGTAACAACTGGGGTTGGCACAGATGGAGGGGGAGGAGCGTCTGCAAAGAGCTGGTGGGGCCGGTCGGCCTGAGAAAGGGGGTTCTGGGCTGCCAGGAGACGCTCAGCGGCTGAGCCATGCCTCTCGCCCTTGGAGTCTTTCTTGAAGGCATAGGAGACGGTGATGGGGCGGTTGCAAAGGTACTGCCCGTTCATAGCCTCAATGGCGGCATCCGAAGCGTCAAAGCTGGCAAAGTTGATGAATGCGTAGCCCTTGGAGTTGCCTGTGTCGGGGTCCCGCATGATCTTGGGGGTCTGCAGGATGACCCCAAAGGCGCTGAAAGTGTCATACAGGAGCTTCTCATCGATCTCGGGGTCCAGGTTGCCGATGAAGATGTTGGCCCCCACATCCAGGTTCTTGTTGTGGGCCGAGGCCTTGTTGACCCGGATGGGCTTCCCATAAAGCTTGATCATGTTCATGATCTTGATGGCGTAGTCCGCATCCTCCTCACTGAGGAACTCCACAAAGCCATAGCCTGAAATGGGAAGCAAAGCCAAGAGTTGCACTGATCACATCTTATTTTATTATTTTTAGTATTTTTATTTGTACTTGCTTTTTCTCTCTCAAAGCAGCTTATAACAAAACCAACAGTAAAATTTAAAACATAAAACTATACAAACATTAAAATAGTATTAATTAAATATTAACGGCATCAAAATATTTATTTATTTATTTGCCACACTTGTATCTTGCCTTTCTCACCCCGAAGGGGCTTTACAAAGGCAACTATTCAACGCCGCATATACATATAAATAAACAAATGCATTAAAACCCAAACCAGTTAAAACATACACATTAAAACATCAATTAAAATCACACAAACCAGGTCATTATTTCAGGGTCATTCCGAGTCGTTATTATATTATTTATAGTCTCCTATGGAACTGCTCCCATTTAATGACCAAAATAAAGAGTTAAAATCCTTAAAACCAATAAAAAACCTATTCATAGCTAAAACTACAGCACCTCCTAACTTGGTTTAAAAAACCTTTTTCTTTAAAAAAATTATATTTTGTCACTGCTTAATGTTATCCCTCTATTCACTATTGTAGAATTAAAAGACACTTGGGTGCATTTACACTATAGAATTGGTGCATTTTGACACCACTTTAACACCATGGATGTTTTAATTTGACAAGGTCTTTAGGTTCTCTGTCAACAAGTGCTAGGGCCACATCAAAGTATAGCACTAGAATTCCAGAGCATGGCAGTTCAAGTGGTGTCAAACTTCATCGAGCCATGCCCATGTTAGCTGGATCAGTATGCAATGGGATTTTGTAATACCTTTGAGACTAAGTGAACAAAGTTATCAGCATAAGCATTCCTAGATTTTAAACCTACTTCATTCGATGCAGCCATATTCAGAGACAGTTTTGCCAATCCCCTCCTATGAAATATAGTCTACAGCACACAGGATTCCTTAGCAGTCATTCTGTGTTTGGGAAAGTTCCTCATTTTGAACTGCCAGTCTCAAAATCCCCCCAGTCGTCATAGCATAGTTGACTAGGGGATCCTGGGAGCATCAGTTCTAAAACAAGCATTCTTTTCCCATGGTCTGGAAGTCTAGTTTATTTATTTATTTATTTATAGTATTTATATTCCGCCCTTCTCACCCCGAAGGGGACTCAGGGCGGATCACATTGCACATATAAGGCAAACATTCAATGCCATAACATAGAACAGAGACAGACGCAGGCACAGGCGGGCCTCAAACTCATGACCTCTTGGTCAGAGTGATTTGTTGCAGCTGGCTGCTAACCAGCCTGAGCCACAGCCCGTTTTCAGCATTTGAAGAAAAGGAATCTTGCTTGTGTATGTGCCTTCAAGTTACCTGTCAACTCATGATGTCCATATGAATTTCAGAGGATTTTCCTGGGCAAGGAATACGCAGAGGTGATTTTATCTTTGAAATACACCCCACAGCACCTGAGATTTCCTGGCAGCCTTCAGTCCAAGAACTCACCCTGCTTATGGACCAAGAGCTGGTGGACTTACTCCATTCATAATAGAGTGCATATAGACACACACATAGCAAGAGCATTAAGAGAAGGCGCTGGAATTGCTTACCTTGATGTTGGCCCGTGACTCTATCTTTGGGCATGTGAGTGTTAACCACTGGGCCTGCTTGGAGGAAGAGTTCCCACAGGAGGGGTTCGCTGACTTTTTCATCCAGGCCACCAACATACACAGTGGCATCTGCAACAGATAAGAGGGGCACAATAGAGTTAAATTCCTTCATGAATCTTGTTTGTTGCTGTTACATTGGCTCTCAAGCTGACTTTGATGTGATCCTAACCTGCATCAACAGGAGTCTAATTCTAGATCAGGCATCCTCAGACTGCAACCCTCCAGCTGTTTCGGCCTCCAACTCCCAGGATTCCTGGCCATTGACCAAGCTGGCTAGGAGTACTGGGAGCTGGAGGTGCAAACAGCTGGAAAGCTGCAGTTTGAGGATGCCTGATCGACATCGATGAATAGTCCAACTTTCTTCTGCTTTGGTCAGACATCACCTGGAATAACCCTGCTGCCTTGTTATTAGCAATGCTTCTTAAGGCCCATTGTCAAGAGTCAGATGCCAGTTAACATACAAAACAGAGTTTATTCCGAAGATAAGCCAGAAAATAATATAAACACAGGAAATATCCTTGAAACACTTCACTTTTCAGTGTTTCGAGAGTAGATTGGACAATAATAACTCAAAAACGAGCCACGCTAATTTCCCATGCTGGCATTCAATAAAAAACTAAATAACCCTTCAATTCAGCTTTGGAAAACAAATAGAGTTAACTGCTGGAAAATAAACAAACTAGAAAAGCAATAAAGCTGCTTCCACGGTGCAGATAAGCCGAAAGCCTCAAAGGGATGATGAATAGCCGTTGTCAGAAGAATCCAAGGTCAGGTCAGGAGGCAGCAGAAATTCCGAAAGACAAACCAATAGTCAGAAGCCGGGAGTAGCCGTCAGTCAGAGGGTGTAGACAGAAGCCAGGTCAAATTCAATCCAAAGTCCGAAGAGGGTGCAGTCATCCAAAACAGGTCCACGATAAGACACAGCGAGAGCCAAGCTAGGTGATATCAGCAGATTCAAATCATAGTCCAAGTCCAGTCTTCACAGAGATCCCAATGGCGCCTCAGCAACACCTTGCCACACGCAAAGTGCAGTGGCCAAACATTCCCATTTTATTCCCCTTCCTCCTGGGTGACCAAACACTCACACCCAAACACCAGGTGACCCAAATCTACTCAGAGTCTGAACTCCACACAGCTAGAGCTCGTGGATCTGGAGTACCTAGCAATTCGTCGGAGTCCCAATCATCCTGCCCACACTTAGCCCCATGAACACTTAAAGAACCATCCTCCCTTCTCCAAGCATCCCAATTGGGATCAGCTCCTGCAGAAACCCCAGGTTCAGAAGTATCCATAGGCCCCAAATCCCCAGACATCTCCGGTGGCTGTGCCCATTCAGTGCCCGCTTCCCCAGCCACCACCTGTTCCTCAGCATCCATCTCCCCATCTGAATCTTCCTCAGATGATCCCCCATATAACTCTCTAAGACGCTTCCTGCGCAACTCCTCCAGTGAACCCTCATCACGAGGGTTTTTTCTTCCTCTTCGAATTCCATCACCATCAACCATAATCCCCGAAGGCGCAGTCACAACACCCATTCAACCTCACTCCTCAGGATGTCTGGTTCTAATTCACTCACCACTCCGTCAAAGCTATCCTCTATATTATTATCCTTCCTATACAGATCTTCTGTATATTCTCACCACCTTTTCTTGATTTCTTCAGCTTCTGTTAGGTCCCTGCCATCTTTGTTTTTGATCATCCCAATTTTTGCCTGAAATTTCCCTCCAATGTTTTTATTTTTCTGGAAGAGGTCTCTTGTCCTTCCTATTCTATTGTCTTCTTCCACTTCCATGCATTGCTTGTTGAAAAATACTTCCTTATCTCTTCTGGCTAACCTCTGGAATAACTTCTGGGCAAAGCAATTCAAGGAGATGGACAAGATGGAAGGTGTCCACAGAAGGGTGAGCAAAATGAAAAAAAGGTTAGGAAACCAAGCGCTCTAAGGAACAGCTGAGAGATCTGGGGATGTTTTGCATGGAAAAAAGAAGGCTGAGAAGAGGGGACATGAGAGTCATATTTAAATATTTGAAAGGAGGTCCCACTGAGGAGAGGGGGAAGTTTGTTTTCTGCTCCATAGATTCTAAGCTGCATCAGGAGGAGTGTCTAGATTGCTTTCTGCTGCTCCAGGGACTAAGTAACAAAGGAGCCATGGATTCAAATGTCAGGCAAAGAGATTCCACCTAAACATTAGGAAGAACTTCCTGATGGTCAGAGCTGTTCAACAGAAGAATATGCTGCCCTGGAGTCTGATGGAATTTCCTTTTCATGAGGTTTCAAGCAGAAGCTAGATGGCCATCCATCGGGACGGCTTTGATGGTGTCTTCCTGCCTAGCAGAATGGGGTTTGACTGAGGTCTTTTCCAACTCCATGATTCTATTATGTTTTTAACTGAAGATGGGCTGTTAGTTTCCCTCTCCTAAGGTATTGCAAGTGAATGTAAACCTATTACCCACACTTGTATTATTAATACCATTATTATTTTATTCTGCTTTTCTCTGAGTTGAGACCCAAAGCAGTTCACACTTCACTGACATTAACACTGAAAACATACAAAAGTTATATATTAAAAGGGCCTCAAATCTATCAAAATACACTATTTAACACAATTTTTTTTCCTGGATTATAAATGTCATTTCCTAATGGGTTCTATTGTAAACATTATGGAAAATATTTATTAAACTGCCAAAACTTTGTTTTTGTGGGACATCCTGCAGCACATTTCGCTCTAGATTTTCCATGAATGTCTCCTAGTCTCAACCAATTCGACATAATTTGTGGCAGCTACAAAAATGAAGTTTATGGAGTAGAACAACTACTTTCAAAGTTTGAAAAGATGATTAGTAAAGGGGGGAGTAAGAAAGAAAAAGAAAAAAAAACAAGTGATATTTACAAATTGCTGTTGGAAGAAATACAGGAGCAGGATCACCTTTAAGAAATGTGGGTGACTGTAACAAGGAAATACACCCTTGGGATATATCCTAAACCAGAGGTCCCCAAACTTTTTGAACTGAGGGTCAGTTCACGATCTTTCGGACCGTTGGAGGGCCGGACTATAGTTGGCCACCAAGCAATAATAATAATAATAATAAAATAGGGTTGGAAGAGACCCTTTGGGCCATTGAATCCAATCCCCTTCTGTCTTTGGACACCAAAAGCACAAGCAAAGCACCCCTGACAAATGGCCTCCCAGCCTCAATGTTAATAATAATAATAATAATAATAATAATAATAATAATAATAATAATAATAATAATAATTGGAAGAGAAGAGAACCCTTGGGTGATTTAGCCCAACCCCCTTCTGCCTTTGTGCTGTGGGGGCCGGATAAATGGCTTTGATGGGCCGCATGTGGCCCCCGGGCCTTAGTTTGGGGACCCCTGTCCTAAACAGTAACAAAATGCACTCCCAAACAATGACTAATTCTGGGTTGCTGTGAGCTTTCAGACTGTCTGGCCATGTTCCAGAAGCATTATCTCCTGACATTTCGCCCACATTTATTTTATTTATTACAGCATTTGTATCCCGCCCTTCTCACCCAAGAGGGGACTCAGGGTGGCTTACAATAAAAACACACATATAAAAATAATATAATACATTGCAATTCAATTAAAATTAATTACATTCGACATTCATAAAAATACCCTTAGAAATATGCAGATTGGCACGTTCAGAGTTCCAGAAGTATTCTCTCCTGATGTTTCGCCCACATCTATGGCAGGCATCCTCTGGCGTTGTGAGGAGTATTTTCTCCATTTCTTTGTTAATTTCCTGCCAAAACCTTTTTATTTTTCTACATCCCCACCACATATGCATAAAATCTCCACCACCTACATTAGTATTGAATAACCTTGTAGCTTCAAAGTCTGGCTGTTTCCTGCCTGGGGGAAACAATCAAGGGCTGGATGTGGGCGAAACGTCAGGAGAGAATACTTCTGGAACATGGCCACACAGCCCGAAAGACATACAACAGCCCTGAGATCCCGGCCATGAAAGCCTTCGACAAAACAGACAAGAGTTTTTTCTCCCACCCTGGACATCATTCCACAGATATATAAACCCCACTTGCCTAGTTTCAAACAGACCTCATAAACTCTGAGGATGCCTGCCATAGATGTGGCCTTCTAACAATAACAGCAGCATTAGTTATTACTATGTGTGTTGGAACTCAATGACAGACCCAGCTTTTTAGACTCTGAACGTGCCAATCTGCATATTTCTAAGGGTATTTTTATGAATGTCTAATGTAATTAATTTTAATTGAATTGCAATGTATTATATTATTTTTATATGTGTGTTTTTATTGTAAGCCACCCTGAGTCCCCTCTTGGGTGAGAAGGGCGGGATACAAATGCTGTAATAAATAAAATAAATGTGGGCAAAATGTCAGGAGATAATGCTTCTGGAACATGGCCAGACAGTCCGAAAACTCACAGCAACCCAGAATTAGTCATTGTTTGGGAGTGCATTTCGTTACTGTTTAGGATATATCCCAAGGGTGTATTTCCTTGTAACAGTCGCCCACATTTCAACAAAGGTTTCCCCAGGCAGGAAGCAGCCAAGCTTTGAAGCTGCAAGGCTATGCAATGTTAATCAAGCTGGCCAATTGAAACTTTCACACTTTCCTTCAACAGACAGTTCTTTCTCCCACCCTGTACATTATTCCAGATATATAAACCCCAACTTGCCTAGTTTCCAAGAGACCTCACAAAACCTGACTGGAAATGGAAAGGAAGGCAAGAAATGCTGGAGCTTCCCCATCCCGGGAAGTTTTTCTCAATTTTTCGCGCCTAAACCATAGAAGACATTCTCCAGACCCTAATATTCCCCTTTCCCCTTTCTTTGAGGGAAGTTAGGAGGCCATTGGGACGGCTCAACCTCCATTCCATTACCTTGGTTCCGCTCGGAGATGGGCCCGGCCGCCATCTTGGATGCCACACTCCCCTGCGTCGAGGCGGGACGGCGCAATTCAAGGCTACTTCCGTTTCAGGCCGGAAGTGGCTCTGCGTGAGGGCAAAGCGCGGCCGGCGTCGGCCATCTTGGGCCCAACGCAGCCCTTTCTGTCCAAGTTGGAGGCCGACTTCCGTTTTAGACCGGAAGTGGCTCTCTGTGAGGGCGATATGAATATACACAACGTCGGCCATCTTGTGCCCGGGCAAAGAGAAAAAGGAAAAATGCGCATGCGCAAAAGCATCTACGTGAACCGTGGCTGCCATTTTGAGAGAGGGCGGAAGTGGCAGCGCTACTGTTGCTGCTCAACTGACAATAGAACAGCAAGCAGAGAAGATTCGGTTTAAAGTGTTCTGCGTGCAATTGGGCTCCTGGCCCATTCTTTCCCAGTGACATCACAGAGGGCCACTTCACCTAGCAACAGCCTTGTTTGTATCACATATAGGCATACTTTGATTATATGATCTATATATATCTACTGATCTTTAGATATGTATAGTTTAATATTGTTATTATCTACTTTATTTCTTACCTTTTGCTTCCCTCCTTCATTCTTCCCTCTCCTTTCTCCAGTGACATCACAGAGGGCCACTTCACCTAGCAACAGCCTTTGTGATACAAACATATCTGCATGCTTTGACTATATGATCTATCGATCTTACAGAGATATAATGTTATTATCTATTTTGTGTTGTCAAAGGCTTTCATGGCCGGGATCATAGGGTTGTTGTATGTCTTTCGGGCTGTGTGGCCATGTTCCAGAAGCATTCTCTCCTGACGTTTCGCCCACATCTATGGCAGGCATCCTCAGAGGTTGTGAGGTATGGATAAACTAAGTAAGGAAAGGAAAGAATATATATCTGTGTAGAGTCCAGGGTGTGACAAGAGTCCTTTGTCAGTTGGAAGCCAGCGCTAATGTTTCACCGTAATTAGCATTGGAAAGGTTTGTCTCTTGCCTGGGGGACATCCTTTGTTCAGAGTCATTATTTCTGTTCAGATATATATTTGCCTTCCTTGCCAAGTTCATCCATGCCTCACAACCTCTGAGCATGCCTGCCATAGATGTGGGCGAAACATCAGGAGAGAATACTTCTGGAACATGGCCACACAGCCCGAAAGACATACAACAACCCCATTATCTATTTTATTTTAATGTGTGCATATTTGTATATTCCAAATTGTTATGTTGATGCTTTTATGTCAAGCAGCTTCGATTCTCCTTTAGGAGAGCTAGAGCCGGGTATAAATAAATACAGTAGCGTCTTGCTTATCCAACATAACGTTGGATAAGCTAAAATGTTGGATAATAATTAGGGATTAAGGAAAAGCCTATTAAACATAGAATTATGTTATGATTTTACAAATTAAGCACCAAAACATCATGTTTTACAACAGAAAAAGCAGTTCAATACACAGCAATGTTATGTAGTAATTGCTGTATTTATGAATTTAGCACCAAAACATAGAAATGTATTGAAAATATTGACTACAAAAACATTGACTACTAAAAGCCAGACTGCGTCAGATAATCCAGAATGTTGGATACGAGAAGGTTGGATATTCGAGACTCTACTGTATAATGATAATAGTATCCAGTTTTATTCTCTTAGACAGGGACCCAAAAGTGGACAGCGGCACTAAAAACAGAACGGGTTACAATTTAAAACCTGCTCCATCCATGTTCAACATTTACACAAAAGACCAGCCACTGCCAGAAGGGAGACGAGAGTTTCATCTATGCTGATGATCATGCCATCACTGCCAAAGCAGGGAGCTTTGAAATGGTTGAACAGAAGCTCTCTGAAGCTTTAGGTGCTCTTACTGCCTATTACAGGGAAAACCAGCTGATTCCTAATCCATCTAAAATGCAGACATGTGCTTTTCATCTTAAGGACAGACAAGCATCTCGAGCTCTGAGGATGAACTGGGAAGGAATCCCACCTGAGCATTGCAGCACAACAACATACCTGGGAGTCACTCTGGACTGTGTTCTGGCTTACAAGAAGCACTGCTTGGATATCAAGCAAAAGGTGGGTGCTAGAAATAATATCATAAGAAAGCTGACTAGCACAACCTGGGAATCACAACCAGATCCAGTGAAGACATCTGCCCTTGCGCTTTGCTATTCTATTTCTGAATACACATGCCCAGGGTGGAATACATCTCACCACATTAAAACAGTGGATGTGGCTCTTTATGAGACATGCCGCATCATCACAGGATGTCTACGCCTAACACCGCTGGAGAAATTATACTGTTTAGCCGGCATTGCAACACCTGACATCCATCAGAAAGTAGCAGCTCTGTTTGGATATCAGCCAGTATGCCAATGCCTTAAATCGGTGATTCCCAAAGTGGGCGCTACTGCCCCCTGGTGGGCGTTGCAGTGATCCAGGGGGGCGGTGATGGCACCTATTAGGACATAGGGGAGGGGAGGGGCCTCTTCCCCAGTGCCGGAGACAGGGCTGAGCCCCTAAGGCCCCTGTTAGGACACAGGGGGCGGAGCTAGAGGAGTGGGCGTGGCTTCTTCCCAAGAGTCCGAGACAGGACTGAGCCTCTATACCTCTCCTGAGGCGCTTGTTGGGACACAGAGGGCGGAGCTAGGGAAGGGGGCGGGGCCTCCTTCCAAGAGCCTGAGACAGGGCTGAGCCTCTATATTTCTCCTGAAATGCCTTTTAGGACTAAAGGGCGGGGCTAGGGGCGAGGCCTCTATTATTTATTTATTTATTTACAGTATTTATATTCCACACTTCTCACCCCGAAGGTGTCACGCCAGGGCAACGGAGCACCAAGAACCGAACACGGAGGCCAATAACTATCTAATATCTTTATTAAGGAAATATATAAGAATAATAAAAACAAGTAGAAAATATAGTCCAGAAGCAGACCTATCAAATGAGGTCAAATATAGTCCAGAAATATTTTGTCCAATAAATGATATTAGAGTCCAAAGATAAAGTCCAATAAACCGAAACACACACTATTGCCAAGCCATAGTGTGGGGAATTGTCCAGGGTCTTTCAAGGTCCAAGGTAAATCTACAAGGCTGGAAACAAAACTTGATTCTAGGAACAAGGTCCGTGACTAGGAACGAGGCAAGGCAATTCTTGAATACTTGGATAGGCAAGGCAAGGAAACTGGGATTGCGGACTTTGCGAAGTCCACACAAGGCTGGAAACACGAAATCACTCCTGAAGCTGCTCTGTTGACTCTGCACAGAACCTACCGTGCCAGGCACCTATATCTGGGCCCCGTTTTCCTGCCAAGCAGGTGTCCAGCGTTCTCTTTCCCTAGAGAACAGGAAACGAAACCCAGCTTTCTCGAGATGTGAGACTCCCTAGATTTTCCCAGGGGAAACATGGCTAATCAGTGTCTTGTTTAGCTGCAATTCTCAAACTCCTGCGAACCTGTTCTTTCACTCCCCTGTCTGCAGTATAGGACTGTCTCCTAGCAAAAGGGGGTGAAAGCTGCTCAAGGTCTGTTTTAATGGGTTCTTGGGCAAAAACATCAACATCAGGCATCTGGAAAGATTCCGGCTCTTGCTGAACCGGCGAAAACCCCATGTTTTCGTCTTCATTGGCCACGATGGCACTGGGAGCAGGACTACAAGGCCCATGAGGCATCACAGAAGGGGACTCAGGGCGGATCACATTACACATATAAGGCAAACATTCAATGCCTAAACATAGAACAAAGACAAAGACAAACACAGGCTCCGAGCTGGCCTCGAACTCATGACCTCTTGTCAGAGTGATTTGTTGCAGCAGGCAGCTGGCTGCTCACCAGCCTGCGCCACAGCCCGGCCTATACCTCTCCTGAGAGGCCTTTTAGGACTAAAGGGCGGGGCTAGGGGCGGGGCCTCTTCCCAAGAGCGCCAGACAGCGCTGAGCCTCTATACCTCTCCTAAGAGGCCTTTTAGGAATAAGGGCGGGGCCTCTTCCCAAGAGCCTGAGACAGGGCTGAGCCTCTATACCTCTCTTGGGAGGCCTTTTAGGACCAAAGGGCAGGGCTAGGGGCGGGGCCTCTTCCCAAGAGTGTGAGACAGGGCTGAGCCTCTATACCTCTCCTGAGAGGCCTTTTAGGAATAAGGGCGGGGCCTCTTCCCAAGAGCCTGAGACAGGGCTGAGCCTCTATACCTCTCTTGGGAGGCCTTTTAGGACCAAAGGGCAGGGCTAGGGGCGGGGCCTCTTCCCAAGAGTGTGAGACAGGGCTGAGCCTCTATACCTCTCCTGAGAGGCCTTTTAGGAATAAGGGCGGGGCCTCTTCCCAAGAGCCTGAGACAGGGCTGAGCCTCTATACCTCTCTTGGGAGGCCTTTTAGGACCAAAGGGCAGGGCTAGGGGCGGGGCCTCTTCCCAAGAGTGTGAGACAGGGCTGAGCCTCTATACCTCTCCTGAGAGGCCTTTTAGGAATAAGGGCGGGGCCTCTTCCCAAGAGTGTGAGACAGGGCTGAGCCTCTATACCTCTCCTAAGAGGCCTTTTAGGAATAAGGGCGGGGCCTCTTCCCAAGAGCCTGAGACAGGGCTGAGCCTCTATACCTCTCTTGGGAGGCCTTTTAGGACCAAAGGGCAGGGCTAGGGGCGGGGCCTCTTCCCAAGAGTGTGAGACAGGGCTGAGCCTCTATACCTCTCCTGAGAGGCCTTTTAGGACTAAAGGGGGGGGGCTAGGGGCGGGGCCTCTTCCCAAGAGCCTCTGTATACCTCCCCTGAGGTGCTTGTTAGAACTCGGGGGCGGGGTATAGAGGTTCAGCCCCGTCAGGCACTTGGGAAGAGGCCCCGCCCCCTCCTCTAGCCCCGCCTCCTGTGTCCTGGCAGGCACCGCAGGACAGGGATAGAAGCTCAGCCCTGCCTCAGAGCTCGTAACTCCGCCCATCCCAGTCCTGGCCGCCCATTTGTGGCCCCGCCCACCTCCCCCTCCCAGCCCGTCATCTTGGACTAGGGGAGAGGCTCAGCCCCGCCCTCTTGAGCAGGAGCCACGCCCATCCCTCTAAGCCACGCCCACTTTCCAGGGGCGCTGAGTCATATTTTTTTCTGGAAATAAATAAGTTTGGGAACCACTGCCTTCAATCAAGAAACGGCTTCCTAAGACCTACAGAGAGATACTCACAGGAACACCTCAGCAAGAGAGAGTCCAAAAGTGGCAGGCTAAAACCCGGAACCTCAATCTATGGCTGAGACCAGATGAGAAACTCCCTCCTGGACACACAAAAGACTGGGCGACTTAGAGTCTCACTTATCCAACATAAACAGGCTGGCAGAATGTTGGATAAGCAAATATGTTGGATAATAAGGAGGAATTAAAGAAAAGCCTATTAAACATCAAATTAGGTTATGATTTTACAAATGAAGCACCAAAACATCATGTTAGACAACAAATTTGACAGAAAAAGTAATGCAGTAATGCTATGTAGTAATTACTGTATTTTACGAATTTAGCACCAAAATATCACGATATATTGAAAACACTGACTACAAAAATGCGTTGGATAATCCAGAACGTTGGATAAGCGAGTGTTGGATAAGTGAGACTCTACTGTACTTGCATATAAACATTAAAATAGAATTAAACACAGAAATGTTAAATAAGTAGAATCAATGGCAGGAGGGCTGCAGAAGGAGCCAAAAATGTTTCCAAAATGATTTATTTTAAAGACACAGCCTCTCGAAGACAAGACACAAAGAGAGTCATTGGAGCTTTAAAAATTCTGAAATCTTTAATAGAGGCTGAAATAGCGCTATTACTATATAAAATTATATTACAAGTTGCAGGGAAAGTACTTGGGTTTTTACCCGTGTGCTTCATGCTGCACGAATGTAAAAATCAGCACGGAGTTCCCGTCCCAAGTGTTGTGCAAAGGCAAACGTTGAGAACAAGCCAATATATACACAAATAAAAACCAGCAATCTGTCCCATAAAAAAACATTTCCAAAACCAATGTATTTGTCAATACGGTATTTGTCAAAGCTGAGGACAAGCCGAAGATATGCAACTAAAAATGAAAGCCAGCCATCTGTCTGACTAAGAACATTATGCTTATGCTGATTATTTCCATTCCATTTCCATCCTATTTACAATTGCACCTGAGAGCAGTGTTTATCCAATTTTCATAACCACAAGCCAATGTAAGGTAAAGGTAAAGGTTTTCCCCGGTTGGTGCTCATCTCCATTTCTAAGCCAAAGAGCCGGCGTTGTCCATAGACACCTCCAAGGTCATGTGGCCACTGGCATGACTGCAAGGAGTGCTGTCACCTTCCGGCCGGAGCAGTACCTATTGCTCTACTCACATTTGCATGTTTTCGAACTGCTAGGTTGGAAGAAGATAGGGCTAACAGCAGGAGCTCACGCTGCTCCCGGGATTCGAACCGCTGACCTTTTGGTCAGGAAGTTCAGCAGCTCAGAGATTTAACTCGCTACACCACCTCGGGGCTCCTACAAGCAAATTTATGCCAAATTTATTTTATTCTTATATTATTGTTGCTGTATTATTATTATTAGCTTTAAACTGCTTGTGCCTCCTTCTCTTAAGGCGCCTGAACGAAAGCTTATGAAATGTTGCATCATCATCACCATCATCATCATATTATTATTATTATTGCTTTAAACCACTCGTGGCAGCAGTAATAATAATAATAATAATAATAATAATAATAATAATAATAATAATAATAACAATAATACATCACACAGTCCTAGACACTTGGGAAGTGTTCGACTTGTGATTTTGTGATATGAAATCCAGCATGTCTATCTTGTTTGCTGTGTCATACAATAATAATAATAATAATAATAATAATAATAATAATAATAATAATAATAATAATAATAATAAATACATCACACAGTCCTAGACACTTGGGAAGTGTTCGACTTGGGATTTTGTGATATGAAATCCAGCATATCTAGTTTGCTGTGTCATAATAAGATCATAGTAGTAATAATAATAATAATAATAATAATAATAATAATAATAATAATAAGCTTTAAACTGTGTTTGTTGAAAGCTTTCATGTCCAGAATCTCTGGATTGCTGTGAGTTTTCCAGGTTCTCTGGTCATGTTCCAGAAGCATTCTCTCCTGACGTTTCGCCCACATCTATGGCAGGCATCCTCAAAGCTTGTGAGATCTGTTTGAAATTAGGCAAGTGGGATTTTATATATATATGTGGAATGATGTACAGGTGGGAGAGAAAAAAAACACTATTGTCTGTTTGAGGAAAGCGTGAATGTTGCAACTGGCCAGCCTTGATTAGTATTGAATAGCCTTGCAGCTTCAAAGCCTGGCTGCTTCCTGCCTGGGGGGGGGAATCCTTTAACGGGAAGGGTTAGCTGGCATTTCTGTGTTCTCAAACAACAATCAGGACCAGCTAACATCTCCCAACAAAGGATTCCCCCAGGCAGGACGCAGACAATCTTTGAAGTTGCAAGGCTATTCAATACTAATCAAGGTGGCCAATTGCAACATTTGCACGTGCCTCCAACAGACGAGAGTTTTGTCTCCCACCCTAGGTCTACATACAAACCCCACTTGCCTACAGACCTCACAACCCCTGAGGATGTCTGCCATAGATGTGGGCAAAACGTCAGGAGAGAGTGCTTCTGGAACATGGCCAGACTTCCCAAAAGACTCACAGCAACCCAAGCTTTAAACATACTTTTGCTAACTTTTCTTAAGGCTCCTAAATTTAAGCTCATAAAAAAACATACCAAAATGTTGCATTATTATTATTATTATTATTATTGCTTTAAACTAGAGGCTCCTACAAGCAAATTTATGCCATATTTATTCTTGTGTTATTGTTGCTGTATTATTATTATTAGCTTTGAACCACTTGTGCCTCCTTTGCTTAAAGGTCCTGAACAAAAGCTTATGAAATAACATACAAAATAAATGTTGCATCATCATCATTATATTATTATTATTAATAATTATTGCTTTAAACCACTTTGCCTCCTTTGCTTGAAGGTCCTGAACAAAAGCTTATGAAATAACATACAAAATAAAGGTTGCATCATCATCATCATTATATTATTATTATTATTATTATTATTATTATTATTATTATTATTATTATTATTATTATTGCAATCCCAGGCTGCATCAAGAGATGGATAGAGCCGAGATCAAGGGAAGTCATAGTCCCACTCTATTCTGCTTTGGAATTATTATTATTATTATTATTATTAATAATAATAATAATAATACAATCCCAGGCTGCATCAAGAGACGGATAGAGCCGAGATCAAGGGAAGTCATAGTCCCACTCTATTCTGCTTTGGAATTATTATTATTATTATTAATAATAATAATAATAATAATACAATCCCAGGCTGCATCAAGAGACAGATAGAGCCGAGATCAAGGGAAGTCATAGTCCCACTCTATTCTGCTTTGGAATTATTATTATTATTATTATTATTATTATTATTATTATTATTATTAATAATAATAATAATAATAATACAATCCCAGGCTGCATCAAGAGACGGATAGAGCCGAGATCAAGGGAAGTCATAGTCCCACTCCATTCTGCTTTGGAATTATTATTATTATTATTATTATTATTATTATTATTATTATTATTATTATTATAGCTTTCAACTACTTGTGCCTCCTTTGCTTAAGGCTCTTGGACTAAAGCTTATAAACAACGTTCCAAATTTTAAAAAAACAAAACCTAACAGCAGCATCAAAACTTCGTCATGGAAAGACTACAGAGCACCAGAGAAACTATATTTCCCCTGGATTAGAAATATATACACAGTTAGGCACTCAAAAGCAAGAAGGAAAGCCGGGGCGAAACTTGCAAACACGATATACAGAGATATATTAAATTCCTAGGTTCCAGCATCAATTTTTAATGTACCGATTCTATGCCTGAGGAAGCAGCCTTGGTCCTATCATCTATCTATCTAATCTACTCAGTAAGTAAGCAGCATTTAATACCCCCAGACAATATGTATTTATAGATGTAAGGCTATGTAAGGCAAAGGAAAATGCAAAGGTCCCATAAAGTTTTTTTAACAGCGAGGGCAACGTTTGGGACCAAGAAAACTATAAATATAGTTTATAACTATAGATTAAGTGCTCTTTTAAGAGGATGGTTGGAAGAACAGGATTTTTGCCAAAACACACAAATATAAATATATACACAGCATATTATGTATTTGCAAAACCCCAAATGACACATGCAAACTCTCCCCGATCCCCACCAAAAACAAGTCAAGCTAAGGGATGATGGAATATCTTGTTACTAGTTTTAAGTCTGTGGTTAATTGACTGTTATGTATGTTTTGTGTACTTATGCTCTTTATTGATTGATATGTATGTTTTGTATACTTATGCCTAGGTGGCCTAGAGAGGATTCCCCTAGGTATGAAGCAGCCAGGCTTTGAAGCTGCAAGGCTATTCAATGGTATTCAAGTTGGGTAACTGGAATCCACTAGGTATGAAGCAGCCAGGCTTTGAAGCTGCAAGGCTATTCGATGGTATTCAAGTTGGCCAACAATGGAGTCCCCTAGGTATGGAGCAGCCAGGCTTTGAAGCTGCAAGGCTATTCGATGGTATTCAAGTTGGCCAACAATGGAGTCCCCTAGGTATGAAGCAGCCAGGCTTTGAAGCTGCAAGGCTATTCAATGGTATTCAAGTTGGCCAACAATAGAGTCCCCTAGGTATGAAGCAGCCAGGCTTTGAAGCCGCAAGGCTATTCAATGGTATTCAAGTTGGCCAACAATGAAGTCCCCTAGGTATGAAGCAGCCAGGCTTTGAAGCCGCAAGGCTATTCAATGGTATTCAAGTTGGTCAACAATGGTGTCCCCTAGGTATGAATCAGCCAGGCTTTGAAGCTGCAAGGCTATTCAATGGTATTCAAGTTGGGTAACTGGAATCCACTAGGTATGAAGCAGCCAGGCTTTGAAGCTGCAAGGCTATTCGATGGTATTCAAGTTGGCCAACAATGGAGTCCCCTAGGTATGAAGCAGCCAGGCTTTGAAGCTGCAAGGCTATTCGATGGTATTCAAGTTGGCCAACAATGGAGTCCCCTAGGTATGAAGCAGCCAGGCTTTGAAGCTGCAAGGCTATTCAATGGTATTCAAGTTGGCCAACAATAGAGTCCCCTAGGTATGAAGCAGCCAGGCTTTGAAGCCGCAAGGCTATTCAATGGTATTCAAGTTGGTCAACAATGGTGTCCCCTAGGTATGAATCAGCCAGGCTTTGAAGCTGCAAGGCTATTCAATGGTATTCAAGTTGGGTAACTGGAATCCACTAGGTATGAAGCAGCCAGGCTTTGAAGCTGCAAGGCTATTCGATGGTATTCAAGTTGGCCAACAATGGAGTCCCCTAGGTATGAAGCAGCCAGGCTTTGAAGCTGCAAGGCTATTCAATGGTATTCAAGTTGGCCAACAATAGAGTCCCCTAGGTATGAAGCAGCCAGGCTTTGATGCCGCAAGGCTATTCAATGGTATTCAAGTTGGCCAACAATGAAGTCCCCTAGGTATGAAGCAGCCAGGCTTTGAAGCCGCAAGGCTATTCAATGGTATTCAAGTTGGCCAACAATGAAGTCCCCTAGGTATGAAGCAGCCAGGCTTTGAAGCCGCAAGGCTATTCAATGGTATTCAAGTTGGCCAACAATGGAGTCCCCTAGGTATGAAGCAGCCAGGCTTTGAAGCTGCAAGGTCACTCCTTGCAAAGTGATGAGAATTGTGGCCGAATTTGGTGTGATTTGGCCCAGTGGTTTTGTTGATAACTCGATCCTAATTACATTACATTTCTATATACAGTACTAGCTATGCCCTGCCACACGTTGCTGTGACGTATGGGAATCCTTTGTTGGCCGGGTGGAATAGCAGTGAATAGCCTTGCAGCCTCAAAGCCTGGCTGTTTTCTTCTTATGGGAATCCTTGTTTGGTGAGCTGGAATGCAATGGAATAGGCTTGCTGCTAGGAAGCCTGGGTACTTGCGTTCTAAGGGAATGGTTTCTTGGGCTGCTAGAATTGCAATGAATAGCCTCGCTGCTTCAAAGCCTGGCCGCCCTCTACCAAAGTTAATTCTTTGTTGGTCTGGTTGAATTGCACCGAATAGCCTTGCAGCTTCAGTGCCTGGCTGTGTTATACCTAGAGGAATCCTTGTCTGGCCAGCTTGAATTGCACTGAATAGTCTTGCAGCTTAAAAGCCTGGCCGCTTTCTACATACGGGCATGGTGTTTTCTTTCTTCTTCTTTTTTTCTTGGATGGTCACTCCTTGGAAAGTGATTGGTTTTGTGGCCAAATTTGCTGTGATTCGGCCCAGTGGTTTTGTTGTTAACTCAGTCCTAATTCTGCACATTACATTTTTTTATATATAGATATAAATGTTTTGTGGTATGGTTTTAAGTTGTTGTATGGTTTCCTTGTGACGTTAGAAACCGCCCTGAGTCCCTTGAGGAGATAGGGCGGTATATAAATAAAGTCTTATTATTATTATTAATTATTATTATTATGGAATGCATCATTTGGACGAAAGATCCCACAAAGCTTCATCCAGTTTCTGTTTTCATATATGATTAGTCAGTACTTGCATCAGACAAAGGGAGGGCTGTATCCCATTTTAAAACGTGGTTTTTGTCCCCAAATGCTGGAGGGCATTCTCGCCATGCTTTTAGACCCAAAACAGAGATTTTCCCTCTCTGAACAGTAAGGAAGTCAAAGGCACTTCTGATGCTGTTCCTGTTTAGGCAACGGCCTTTTTAGGGTCGGAAAGCGGTATTATACTCCCATGGACCCAAACATTGGTGCAAACTGAGCTTCAATCACACTCTTTTTGATGTTGTTAGAATCATATTGGCCTTTTTAGCTGCTGCATCATGCCGTTTGCTCACAGCGTGTGATCAATGGACGCAGGCTCAATCCATCTGTAACGTGGTCTTTCCTGACAAAGAGACCCAAACAGAGCTTGGGAAAAACAACAACAAGGAGTAGAATGTAGCTATAGCATAATCGAAAAGTGACATGAAGAGTGGTGGGTTCGATGGGAAAAGCCCAGCTTATTGCGAATGCAGAGTTGCAAGCATTTTTCTCCCTTCTTAGGATAGCAAAACGAACTCCATAGCCTCTAGCTTTGTTGTTGTTGCAAGGATCACTTTCTCTCCTTCAAAGGCCGTGCAAAAGCCCTTTCTTGCCTGCCAAGAGCTGCTCTTCGAGAAGGTTGAGCTCTTCCATGAGTTCGGCAACCGATGAAGCAAAGAGCCCCGCCTGGGAAGAAAGAAAGGCGACGTTTGGAATCAAAACAGACGCAATGCAGAAAGCAGAAGCATCCCTATACATACACATAATAAAAGTGAAAATATGTACCGTATATACTCGAGTATAAGCCGACCCGAATATAAGCCGAGGCACCTAATTTTACCACAAAAAACTGGGATATCTTATTGACTCGGGTATAAGCCAAGGGTGGGAAATGCAACAAAATAAAAATAGATACCAATAAAATTTCATTAATCGAGGCATCAGTAGGTTAAATGTTTTTGAATATTTACTGTATTTCAAAGAAAAACAATAAACTAGCAACAAAAACAATATGGTATAAACAATAACTTGATTATTATTATTATTATTATTATTATTATTTTATTATGGCACAGCAAACAAGGTTAAACATGCTGGATTTCGTATCACAAAATCACAAGTCGAACACTTCCCAAGTGTCTAGGACTGTGTGATGTATTTTCGGATGATGAGCAAAGATCCCAGCAGGGTGGCCTTTTGCAGCTGGCCAGCTGCAAAAGGCCATAATAATAATAATAACAACAACAACAACAACAACAACAACAACTATTATTATTATTATTATCAACACAACGACGTTGTATGGCACAGCAAACAAGATAGATATGCTGGATTTCGTTTCGCAAAACCACAAGTCGAACACTTCCCAAGTGTCTAGGACTGTGTGATGTATTTTCTGATGATGTGTGCAGATCCCAGTAGGGTGGCCTTTTGCAGTTGGCAAATGGTGATTTTGTCAATGTCTATTGTTTCCAAATGCCGGCTGAGATCTTTTGGCACAGCACCCAGTGTGCCCATCACCACCGGGACCACCTGTACTGGTTTCTGCCAGAGTCTTTGAAGTTCAATCTTGAGGTCCTGATAGCGGCTGAGTTTTTCCTGTTGTTTTTCATCTATGCGACTGTCACCTGGGATGGCAACATCAATGATCCAAACCTTGTTCTTTTCCACAACTGTGATGTCCGGTGTGTTGTGTTCCAGAACTTTGTCAGTCTGGATTCGGAAGTCCCACAGTATCTTTGCGTGCTCATTTTCCAATACTTTTGCAGGTTTGTGATCCCACCAGTTCTTTGCTGCTGGGAGGTGGTACTTGAGGCATAAGTTCCAATGAATCATTTGGGCCACATAGTTGTGCCTCTGTTTGTAGTCTGTCTGTGCGATTTTCTTACAGCAGCTGAGGATATGATCAATGGTTTCGTCGGTTTCCTTGCACAGTCTGCATTTTGGGTCATCAGCTGATTTTTCAATCTTGGCCTTAATTGCATTTGTTCTGATGTCTTGCTCCTGGGCTGCAAGGATCAGGCCTTCTGTCTCCTTCTTCAGGGTCCCATTCGTGAGCCAGAGCCAGGTCTTCTCCTTATCAGCTTTTCCTTCAATTTTGTCAAGGAACTTTCCATGCAGTGTTTTGTTGTGCCAGCTGTCAGCTCTAGTTTGTAGTGCGGTTTTCTTGTACTGGTTTTTTGTCTGTGTTTTGAGGAGTTTCTGATTTTTGACTTCAATCAAAGCAGGTTCTTCACTTTGCTTGACATATTCTGCCAGGGCATGTTCTTCTTCTTTGACTGCTTGCTTTACTTGTAAGAGTCCTCTGCCCCCTGATCTTCTAGGCAGATATAGCCGGTCAACATCACTGCGAGGGTGCAGTGAATGATGAATGGTCATGAGTTTTCTTGTTTTTCTGTCCAAATTGTCCAGTTCCACCTGTGTCCAATTTATAATGCCAGCAGTATATCTTATGACAGGTATGGCCCAGGTGTTTATTATTATTATTATTATTATTATTATTATTATTATTATTATTATTATTATGGTACAACAAAACATTGCATGGAAAGTTCCTTGACAAAATTGAAGGAAAAGCTGATAAGGAGAAGACCTGGCTCTGGCTCACGAATGGGACCCTGAAGAAGGAGACAGAAGGCTTGATCCTTGCAGCCCAGGAGCAAGACATCAGGACAAAGGCCATTCAGGCCAAGATCGAAAAATCAGCTGATGACCCAAAATGCAGACTCTGCAAGGAAACTGACGAAAGCATTGATCATCGCCTCAGCTGCTGTAAGAAAATCGCACAGACAGACTACAAACAGAGGCACAACTATGTGGCCCAAATGATTCACTGGAAGTTATGCCTCAAGTACCACCTCCCAGCAGCAAAGAACTGGTGGGATCACAAAGCTGCAAAGGTTGTGGAAAATGAACACGCAAAGATAATGTGGGACTTCCGAATCCAGACTGACAAAGTTCTGGAACACAACACACCAGACATCACAGTTGTGGAAAAGAACAAGGTTTGGATCATTGATGTCGCCATCCCAGGTGACAGTCGCATTGACGAAAAACAACAGGAAAAACTCAGCCGCTATCAGGACCTCAAGATTGAACTGCAAAGACTCTGGCAGAAACCAGTGCAGGTGGTCCCGGTGGTGATGGGCACATTGGGTGCCGTGCCAAAAGATCTCAGCCGGCATTTGGAAACAATAGACATTGACAAAATCACGATCTGCCAACTGCAAAAGGCCACCCGACTGGGATCTGCGCTCATCATCCGAAAATACATCGCACAATCCTAGACACTTGGGAAGTGTTCGACTTGTGATTTTGTGATATGAAATCCAGCATATCTATCTTGTTTGCTGTGTCATAATAATAATAATAATAATAATAATAATAATAATTATTATTATTATTATTATTATTATTATTATTATTATTATTATTATTTCATTTGGATCCCACCCCATGGGGACTCAAGCCGGCTTCCAACATAGTAACAGACAAACATTCAATGCTTATATAAACAATGCAGAGCTAGATATAGATCTATAATTATACAGTAGAGTCTCACTTATCCAACATTCGCTTATCCAACATTCTGGATTATCCAACGCATTTTTGTAGTCAATGTTTTCAATATATCGTGATTTTTGAGTGATAAATTCATAAATTCAGTAATTACTACGTAGCATTACTGCATATTGAACTACTTTTTCTGTCAAATTTGTTGTATAACACAATGTTTTGGTGCTTAATTTGTAAAATCATAATCTAATTTGATGTTTAATAGGCTTCTCCTTCATCTCTCCTTATTATCCAACATATTCGCTTATCCAACGTTCTGCTGGCCCGTTTATGTTGGATAAGTGAGACTCTACTGTAGATACTAATTTCACATATGCATTTCCCCCTGAAACGTTTGCAAATCCCCTCTGTGTGTGTGTGTGTGCATTTCTCCTTTGCAAGCCATATCTATCTATCTATCTATCTATCTATCTATCTATCTATCTATCTATCTATCTATCTAGACATGTCTATCTGTATTTGTGTGTTCATTTCCCCCCTGTAATATTTCCAAGCCCTATATATAGGTAGGTGTCAGGCTTACTTCAAAGGACCAGTCTGAACGCAGATCAAAGACAGCTGCTCTCAAACACAATCTTTATTGAAGAATACATGACTTTGGAAAAGTCGAGAATGACCTAATGTTTACATACATCTAATTTTATCACTTCTGATGCAACGTAATATCACACGCAAATATCATCATCAAACCCCACCTTCTGGATCACATTTCCACCAAGGTTTCTATCCCCCCCACACTACAGCAATTATAATTGTTTATACTTTCACCCCTGAGTTCCCAGGCCCATTTTATCTTCTCCCGCCAGGTGCTCGCATGTTTATGTTATGAAGTCAGATTCAGGGCTTGGAAATTCAGCCCTGGGATCTGGCTGCATGACAGGTAGGTAAGAATATATTCATATCTATCCACAAATCTCTCTTTATATAGATATTTGCAGAGACTTGCAAACATAGGAGGGTAAATTCATATATAAAAATAATGTATATGTATGGCTACAGATACACAGGTACATGGATCTATATGTATAAAGGATTTGCAAAGACCTGCAAACATATGAGGGGAAATTCATATATAAAATTAATTAATACACATATAAAGGTACAAAGAGATGGCAAAAGCTTGCAAGGGGTTAATGCCTATATATATATCTGTAGGAGAGGTTAACAAATATTTCAGGGGAAAATGCTTTCATAAGATTAATGAATATATATTTTTCTTCTTCCTGACTTGCAAGGGTGTCTTTCTCTTTTCAAAACATTCCCTTGATTAAGAGCGAGGGAGGCTTTGCAAAAGAAAACACACTAGTAAGGGAGGAGAAGAGAAAAATAGATCACATATTGCAAGCAACAACCTGCAGACTCCAGTGCCGGCCTTGACCTTGACCCGATTATAAGCTGGGGAGGCTTTTTCAGCTCATAAATAAGGGCTGAAAAACTCACTTATCTTCGAGTATATACCGTATGTGTGTGTGTGGCTGGGGTGTCCACTTCCACAGACAAGCTCCCAATTCCACAAATAGCTATAGTTCCCACTACTCAGGAGAAACCAATGATATTGCAGGTTATGGTGAGCACCGTGAACTTGTGCAAGAGCCCTGACAACATCCTCCACAAACACCATCCTGCCCACAACTCATAGTAAAGGGGACAATTTCATCCTAGATTTTGTTTTTCCTCCACCACAGACATCCCAGTGTTCCTTACTCTCCCCATTGATGGCAAAATTTGCATGACTCCACCCACTACCTCTCCCTTAACCCTTTCCCATGGGATCCAAATGAAGTTTATTATTATTATTATTGTTCTTGTTGTTGTTATCATTATTAGGTTATTGTTGATACCATATTGTTTTTGTTGGCCCTACTTTTCCACTTATAGAGCTAGTTTATTGCTTTTCTTTGAAATACGGTAAATATTCAAAAACATTTAACCTACTGATGCCTTGATTAATGAAATGTTATTGGTATCTATTTCTATTTTGAAATTTACCTGTAGCTGCTGCATTTCCCATCCTCGGCTTATACTCGAGTCAATAAGTTATCCCAGTTTTTTTGTGATAAAATTAGGTGCCTCGGCTTATACTCAAGTATATACGGTGTGTGTGTATATCTATATATATCTATATCTATATATATACTAGCTGTGCCCGGCCACGCGTTGCTGTGGCGAAGTATGGTGGTATGGGAAATAAAGTATTGAGGAATTGGTGGTAGTTAAGGTAAAGGGTAAAGGTTTTCTCCTGACATTAAGTCCATTATAAATGGCTTATATAGCTGTGTGGAAGGGCCTTGACACTACATTGCCATATAATCCAGTTCAAATCAGATAATCTGTATTTTATAGGCAGTGTGGAAGAGGCCTAAGTGAGGCCTAACTCTGCCTGGCCCCTGGGCTGAATGGATTGCTAGGAGACCAAGTGGGCGGAACTTAGCCTTCTAACTGGCAGCAATTAGATAAAAACAATTATTCTTCTCCCTCTAATTAGGACTTTATTTTTCTTTTCTTTTTGTTGTATGAACGCAGAGACATGGATGAGGGGTTGTGCTGCCAAGTTGAGTGTTTCTGGGATGTGTAGTTTTGTTGTTTTGTCCTAGGCCGAAATTTCATTACTCTTTTATATATATACTAGCTGTGCCCAGCCACACGTTGCTGTGGCGAAGTATGGTGGTATGGGAAATAAAGTATTAAGGAATTGGTGGTAGTTACGGTAAAGGGTAAAGGTTTTCTCCTGACATTAAGTCCAGTTGTGTCTGACTGCACACTGAAGTGGATTATATAGAAGTGTGGAGTCAAGATAATCCAGTTCAAAACAGATAATATAAGATTATAAATGGGTTATATAGCTGTATGGAAGGGCCTTGAGTCTACACTGCCATATAATCCAGCGCAAATTAGATAATCTGTGGAAGAGGCCTAAGTGAGGCCTAACTCTGCCTGTGCCCTGGGCTGAGTGGGTTGCTAGGAGACCAAGTGGGCGGAGCTTAGCCTTCTAACTGGCAGCAATTGGATAAAAACTATTATTCCTCTCCCTGTAATTAGGACTTTATTTTTCTTTTCTTTTTGTTGTATTAACCTAGAGCTGTGAATGATGGGTTGTGTTGTCAAATTTCGAGGTTGGGGGGCCTGTAGCTTTGTCCACTGCCCTGATGCCATCACTCTTTTATATATATAGACTAGCTGTGCCCAGCCACACGTTGCTGTGGCGAAGTATGGTGGTATGGGAAATAAAGTATTAAGGAATTGGTGGTAGTTACGGTAAAGGGTAAAGGTTTTCTCCTGACATTAAGTCCAATTGTGTCTGACTGCACACTGAAGTGGATTATATAGAAGTGTGGAGTCAAGATAATCCAGTTCAAAACAGATAATATAAGATTATAAATGGGTTATATAGCTGTGTGGAAGGGCCTTGAGTCTACACTGCCATATACTGTAATCCAGTTCAAATCTGATAATCTGTATTTCATAGGCAGTGTGGAAGAGGCATAAGTGAGGCCTAACTCTGCCTGTGCCCTGGGCTGAGTGGGTTGCTAGGAGACCAAGTGGGCAGAGCTTAGCCTTCTAACTGTCAGCAATTGGATAAAAACAATTATTGTTCTCCCTCTAATTAGGACTTTATTTTTCTTTTCTTTTTGTTGTATGAATGTAGAGGCATGGATGAGGGGTTGTGCTGCCAAGTTTAGTGTTTCTGGGATGTGTAGTTTTGTTGTTTTGTCCTAGGCCGAAATTTTATTACCTTTTTATATATATTAGATATATACATATATTCATAGATAGATAGATGTATACAACCAGCTTTGCCCGGGTTTGTATTTTCTTTGTGGCTCTTTCTTTCCTTCCTCTCTTTCTTTTGAACGCTTTCCTCTTTCTTTCCTTCCTTCCTTCCTTTTTCTTGTACCTGAACGTCCGGGTTCCCCCGAAGGTAGCAGCGTTTCCAGAAGCGGACCGAAGGCCCCAAATAGGACGGGAGGAGGAGCAGCCCGTCCTCGGGGTCCGGCAGGCGGCCGTGGAAGAGCTTATTCCCCCTGGTCGCCTTCTCCGCCTCTCCGGAGCCCTCGGAGATCAAGTTCCGGCGGGATCCCCTCTTGGCCAGGGATCCGTTCTTCCAGGGGAAAAGCTGCGACTGCAAAGTGAGGGATCCCTTGGAGAAGAGGTACAGGGAACAGCCCTTCCCCGGAGGAGCAGTCTCCATCTGGAAGGAAAGAGGGAAGAAAGGGAATCAGAAAGGAGGAGGAGGAGGATGACAACAACTGTTTGGTCTAAGGATCCTTCACTAAAGTACACAGAAATCTATAATATGTGTAAAGATACAGTTGTCCTATTACTAACTAATATACAGAATAAAACAATGGTAACAGACAAATTATAATCCTTACAGGCGCATGAGTAATACACAAATACAAACTGTTTACAGCATTACATCAAACATTATATTCATGTCTGTATGTTTTTTCAGTAACAGATAAATATGTTCAATAACTGAGTACAACACTTTAAATTCCAGTATTGTCCCACGTAGATAAACGTCTTAGAAATGCATGGTCAAAGGAATAAACAACTGTATATTGTGGTTCACACTTTAGATAAATATATCATAGTCCCATGCAAGTTAATGTTTTGGAGATGCACAAAAGGAATGTAAACAACAAGGATTCCCGGGTATTTTGTAACCCTTGTTTCTGGATCAAAATCCCTTCTTCAGGTAGCTTCTGAAGGTTCTTTTATGCGTTTGTAGTAGACTTTTCTGCAGCTTTTGTAAACTATATTTAAAAAAGACAACATAATAGATTTGCTGTTGCCAGCACCCAGTAACATTAAACAATTTCTCATTGGTTTAACACTCATTTAAACAAAGAAAAACACTAAGGAGTTTGTGGCTCTGCTGTAGCACTTCAATTGTGGATAATGATCCTACTGCCTTCCATTTGTGAGCAATTTTGTTTAAATGAGTGTTAAACCAATGAGAAATTGTAGTGTCTCAGAGACCCTCGAGTCATGACCCCGTCGCCATTATGGATCAGACCGAAGAAGATATGGGGTTTGTGCCGACTCCGCAAGATTCTGCTCCCTTCCAGATGTCCCCTGTTGACAGTTTTAGCCCACAGTTAATTACAAAGGCCCTTGAGCCAGAGCCTGGTTCTCCAGAGAGCGCTCCTTTTGACCGAAGATTGTTTTGGAAAACATCTCGCTCAGAGAAGCAAAGTCAGAGAAAAAGCGCTAGATTAGCGGAGAGAGCAAGCGTTAATTAAGCCAGTTCCCTTGAGAGTTGCCCGGGAGGATTGCATCTGGCAAGTTGTTGACTTTAGTCCACTTTCCCTTGAGAAAGAGTGTTCAGACACCTGGCTGGAGGGGAGATTGTAGTCCCATAAAAGTTCTGGGCGCCGACTGACCTTTGCGGTGTTCAACGTGTCAGTTGAGGAATTCACATCGACTCTAGTTCTGCAACGCGCTACCCTCGAGTAGACCAGGCGTTGCATCTCGTCTCCCTGCCAAGCCTGGACAGCGATTCAGCTTTACCACGACTAACTTTGCCTTGCCTTGTATCCTAGCCTCGGATTGAAAACCTGGAACTCTTTGACAGACCTTGCTGTAATCCCCACTCAAACAGCCTAGAAGTTTGAGTGTGTTTCGGTTATCGGATTTAAAACTTTGAACTCTAATACTGGACATCTACTTTCACTTTACTGGACTATATTTGACCTTTTCTGAAAGGACTATTGCTGGACTATATACTCTGCTTATTTTTGGTTGTCTCCTTTATTTCTTTAATAAAGGTATTAGATTGTTTATTGGCCTCCGTGTCTGGTTCCCAGTGCTCACGCTGCCCTGAGGCGTCACAGGTCTAATGGATAGATGGGGAGTGCAGAGCAGAGTGTGTTAGCAAGAATAGCAGAATCCAGCAGCATCCAGTTAACACCATGTGCAAAAGACTCACACCAGGCAGAGGAATTGAAAGAACAAAAGAACTTTACTCTTGCTTGTTGAGTTGAAATATAAAACAGTTCTGCAATCATACAATGTCCATGTAGTTGCATAAGATCAATAACATCAGCATTCTATTTACAGCATAGCATATTCAAACTGCTACTTGACTGTAGCTAGAGAGCTTCTCCATTTCTGTGCTCTCCCTGCAAACTCAGATTACCAACGGACAAACCCAGCCATCTGCCAGCAAACCGATACATTGTTTGAGGTGTGGCTTGCCTCTGCAAAAAGCCCAGCTCCCTTTCTGCAGAGATCCCTTGCAAGCAACTCTGCAAGGATTTCTTTACACACACAAACATAGCAATTTGGCGCAATAGAGTGGAGGGTGAGTCCTGATGCTTAAAGGATACCAAGAGTGAATATTATATAATCAATTATTAGAGTGGGACACAGAAACAGAACTGATTAAATCCTGCATGATACAATGGGCCAAAGACCTCGACAGGACAATTAAACTTGAGGAATGGGAAAATATGTGTGTAAAGAAGTGTGATTTTTTTTCTAAGCCGAAGAGCCGGTATTGTCCATAGACACCTCCAAGGTCATGTGGCCGGCATGACTGCAGTTTCTATGTATAGAAACACTTAATAAAAACATTAAAAAAAGAGATAGCCATTAAAAAAGAGTGAATCTCTAGCTGATCTCGAGGGAGCAAAAGGCACTCGCGCTATTCTCGTCCCCCAGAAAGGCCTACCTTGCTGCCATTTGGGGGAAGGAAGTTTCCGTTGAGGGCCACTCCGGTGCCGGGGCTCCTTTTGCGGAACCAGGGGCTCCTGAACTGGGACCGCTGGCGCTGGCTGAATCTCAGGCCCCAATCCCAGGCGGTGGGCAAGCAGGCCGCGGGATCGGCTTCCTTGACCGGGATGCCTCCGTCCCGCAGGATCTCCAAGCAGACGGTCTCTCGCCAGCCGTTGATCGGGGTGTAGAGCTGGTTGCGGAACCCGTTCTGGAACAAAGAGAGAGAAAGGAACCAATGGGCGTCTGGTTTCTGCTTCTTCAACCCTGTAAGGATGTCGCACCCAAGTTGGCATTATTTTGGGGAGGGTTTCCCCCCTGAAATTGGCATTAATTTGGGGATATTTGTCTGGCGAATGGGCTTAATAACAAAAGCTATACGCACAGATGTCTATAATACACAGCAAAAAGGAAAAGTATGGTATATAACAATGATGGGCAACCTTTTGCACTTGGTGTGTCAAAATTCACCAAAAAAACCTAGCATGACTTGGGTCGTGTGTCACTTTGAGAAAAAAACCATAATTTCACAATATGTATAGTTTAAATAACAAAAATGTATAATCTATATATATAAAAGGGTAATGGAATCACGGCACCGGACAAAACAACTAAACTAAATGCCCCACAACCTCAAAAATTGACAGCACAGCCTCTCATCCACGCCTCTACGTTCATACAACAAAAAGAAAAGAAAAATTAAGTCCTAGCCACAGCAACGCGTGGCCGGGCACAGCTAGTATAATATATATAAAAGAGTGATGGAATCACGGCACCGGACAAAACAACAAAACTAAACACCCCACAACCTTGATAATTGACAGCACAACCCCTCATCCATGCCTCTAGGTTGATACAACAAAAAGAAAAGAAAAATAAAGTCCTAATTAGAGGGAGAGGAATAATTGTTTTTATCCAATTACTGCCAGTTAGAAGGCTAACCTCCGCCCACTTAATCTCCTAGCAATGCACTCAGCCCAGGGGACAGGCAGAGTTAGACCTCACTTTGACCTCTTCCACACTGCATATAAAATATAGACTAAGTACCCCACTATTAGCCCCACCTTCTGCCAACCTTAAAGTTCAAAAATATGCAAATGAGAGTAGATGAATAAGTACTGCTCCGGCGGGAAGGTAACAGCATTCCATACAGTCATGCCACATGATCTTGGAGGAGTCTACGGACAACACCGCTTCTTGGGCTTAGAAATGGACATGACCACCAACCACCAGAGTCAGACACGACTGAGCTTAATATCAGGGAAAAACCTTTACCCTTGACCTTAACTACCACCAATTCCTCAATACTTTATTTCCCATACCACCAGACTTCGCCACAGCAACGCGTGGCCGGGCACAGCTAGTTGTAATATATAACTGTATTTAATAAATCAAAAACTATTTACTACCATTATTTCCATGTACAACAATCTATGGTACCTCTTGCAGTTTCCACGCTGATTTCTCTCTATTCTAGTTCCAATGTAGTCATGAATAATGAATAATATAATAATAATATAATAGTAATCATATGACAATATACTACAATGATAATAGAATAATAATAGAATGATATAATATATATATATAAATGTAATGTGCATAATTCCCATGGAGTAAACAACAAAACCACTGGACCAAATCACACCAAATTTGGCCACAAAAGACATAGTCATCCAATCAATCTGCAGGCGGCAGCGTGTCAGCAAAAATGGCTAGGCATGTCAGTGCTGACACGCATGTCATAGGTTGGCCATCACTGGTATATAATATAGTACAAGGTAAGTTGTGTTCAAGTTATACACTTCTATTGTAATATAATCCTTTGTATATTACGAATGTAACATCAATTTATATGTTCAAAACTATATAGGTAAGTAATTGTTGTTTTAAACCATTTCAAGTCTGAATTGGGTTTAAATTAACCCGGTGATTGACCGTAACCCTGTAAGTAAGTAAGTAAGTAAGTAAAAGTTTATTTGTATACCGCCCTCTCTCCCGAAAGGGATTCAGGGCGGTTTCCAATATAAAATCAGCATAAAACATTGTACAATAAAACACTGAAAACACTATAAAACGCTATAAGAATTAAAAACAAAAACAAAACATAACAATTGACTAAAACAATCACAAAAGCAGAAGGAATATAATCACTCAAATAACATATGAATCTGCAAAGAAAAAAGAAAAAAGACCACTGGGATGGAGGAGAGGATGGCCCTGTCCCTGTCGTTCATCAGACTTGAAATTATTATTATTAGCGACATTTATATTCCGCTCTTCTCACCCCAAAGGGGACTCAGGGCAGCTTACAAGTTATATGTACATAGAATAAATTATATTATTAGCATAGCACAATAGAAGCATTATATATTACTATATTGTACTATACCACTATATTGTAATATTATTAGTAATATTACATGTAATATATAATATACAATTATAATAGTGTATTATTATATTTTATTACATTATAATATTATCAATATTATATGTATATTCAATATATTTAAAACAACAATTACTTACCTATATAGTTTTGAACAAATAAATTGATGTTAAAGGTAAAGGTTTTCCCCTGACGTTAAGTCCAGTCGTGTCTGACTCAGGGGGTTGGTGCTCATCTCCATTTCTAAGCCGAAGAGCCGGTGTTGTCCGTAGACACCTCCAAGGTCATGTGGCCGGCATGACTGCATGGAGCGCCATTACCTTCCCGCCGGAGCAGTACCTATTTATCTACTCACATTTGCATGTTTTCGAACTGCTAGGTTGGCTGGAGCTGGGGCTAGCAGCGGGAGCTCATTCCGCTCCCGGGATTTGAACCTGGGACCTTTAGGTCTGCAAATTCAGCAGCTCAGTGCTTTAACGCACTTCGCCACCGGGGCTCCTCAAAAGACAGGGGAAACTGTTGGAGAAAACTGTATAGGTAAGTAATTGTTGTTTTAAACCATTTCAAATCTGAACTGGGTTTAAATTAGCCCGGTGATTGACCGTAACCCCGTCCCTGTCGTTCATCAAAGAACAATTACTTACCTATACAATTTTGAACATATAAATTGATGTTACATTCATAATATACAAATAATTATATTACAATAGAAGTGTATAACTTGAACACAACTTACCTTGTACTGTATTATATACCATACTTTTCCTTTTTGCTTAATAACAAAAGACCTTCACCATAAAAGTAAACAGCAGAGTAGCTTATTGTCCTGTTTTGTCTTTCAAGAACAGCCTTAAAACACTGTGGTAAATAAATGAAAACTGCTTTACTTCAGCAAAACATAAAGAACAGAATAGTGGAATAATGCAAAAGGAAGCAAGGAAGTCTTAGGGTAAACACAGTTCTTAGTTAAATTCCCAAATCAAATAGCAGTCTTACTTCAGACAAAGAAACAGCAATAAATCCTTAGGAACAGTTTCCCAGATGCAGACTCGAAGCAGGCACAAGGTGAGCGAAGGCTTAGGCATTAAGAGTCAGTTTGTTACCAGCAAGAGCTGACTGCACCTGCTTTTGCTTTATAGCCCTGAGTCCCCTCCCAGCTGCTAGGGCAGTTCCTAATTACTCTGCTGCATTTCTGGAAGCTATTCTAGCTGAACGACATCTCTGCTCTGTTTCCTTTCGCCTCTCCTGAAATGTGGGTACTTGCAAAGTCTCCTCCTTAGGAATACGTTCCTGCTTCCCTTCCTCTTCTGAAGAAGAGGAATCCCTAACACTTATTTAGCAGCAGCAGCGTGACCCAGAGCAGTAGCCAGTATAACACCAAATAAAAACACAGGCTATTGTTATCTTCCTTCGGAGGCTTTTCTTGTAGGAAAATAATATGGTTATATTATTTACAAAAACAAGGTTTTCAGAACATAAACAAAGTTCTTTAGAATTCCTTGTTATATCTTTGCCTCAGCTTCTTGCCTTCACGCTGGGCTTCTCTCTCAACCTTCAAACTGAAGCAGCTCTCTCCTTGGAGCAGACAAACACAGCACGCTTTCCACCGAGGCAATCTTCACACAGAAGGATGTCTTCAGGAGGAGCAACTCACTCACAGGCACACCTGCTTATATTACCCTACTAGTTTTGCTTAGTCATTGCATCATTTTAAGTCTTTTTACATCATTTTTTGTAATTAAAAATACACTGTTATTGCCACAATGTTTCTGGCATTATTTGCCCCCCATTTTGGCACAAATTGGGGGAGTTTTGCCCAGTTTTGTTTGCTCACCTGGTTCCTCCGGCCCCGTTCCCATTGGCAGTTGAAGAGGAAAGTGCTGGAAAAGGGCAGGTAGCTGCTGTCGTGCAAAGCCACCAGGTAAGTGTCGGAAAACTCAAAAGACTGGGGAAACTGTTGGAGAAGCTGCCAGACGCAATCCAGGAACAGCAGGAAGACTGGCGACTGAAAGGCAAAAAAAGAATTATGGTATTATTATTATTATTATAATTACTTCTACTACTAGTACTATGTGTTCCCACAAAGAACTCTTGATGTTACCATTCCAAGCATCATGAATTACGAGGGTTGAATGAAAAGTAACCTTTGTTACTTCGGTTTGGATGGGAATATTTTAATAAATCAAATGCAGAAATAATCCTTAAAATATCCTCTTTAACGACCACTATTCACTTTTCCACATAATCACCAGACAATTGGATACATTTCTGCCAATGATGAACACGTTTTCTGAAGCCGTCACGGAAGAAGTCAACACTCTGTTCCCGCAACCGACGTCTCACAGGACCCATCGTACACAGATCTTCCGACAGCCAAGCAAAGCAATGATGTGACCCACACATTCTTGTGAAATGCCAATTATGCTTGAAATTTCTCTCTGAGTGATATGATGATCATCCTGAATCAACCTGTCAACCTTTTGCTTGTGAAACTCAGTGGTCGCTCTCACAGGACGTCCAACTTTTTGTTTGTCACACAAGTCAGATGTTTCCACCTCAACATCTTTCAACTTACTCACACAACAACGCACAGGACTCACATCAACACAATCGCCATAAACAGCTTTCATTCTCTGAGGAATCTCCTTTGGGGCGTCACCTTCAGCTGTCAAGAATTCAATGACTGCACGTTGCTTAAGTCACATGGACCGACCGTCTGCGCAGGGTTCCATACTTCGCACTTTAACAACACAACCGTCCAATGCTAAGGCTTCCCCGTCTGCATAGGGTTCCTTACTTCGCACTTTAACAACACAACCATTCAATGCTAAGGCTTCCCTGTCTGCGCAGGGTTCCATACTTTGCACTTTGACAACACAACCATTCAATGCTAAGGCTTCCCCGTCTGCGCAGGGTTCCATACTTTGCACTTTGACAACGCAACTGTCCAATGCTAAGGCTTCCCCGTCTGCGCAGGGTTCCATACTTTGCACTTTGACAACACAACCATTCAATGCTAAGGCTTCCCCATCTGCACAGGGTTCCATACTTTGCACTTTAACAACACAACCGTTCAATGCTAAGGCTTCCCCGTCTGCACAGGGTTCCATACTTTGCACTTTGACAACACAACCATTCAATGCTAAGGCTTCCCCATCTGCACAGGGTTCCATACTTTGCACTTTAACAACACAACCGTTCAATGCTAAGGCTTCCCCGTCTGCACAGGGTTCCATACTTTGCACTTTGACAACACAACCATTCAATGCTAAGGCTTCCCTGTCTGCGCAGGGTTCCATACTTTGCACTTTGACAACACAACCATTCAATGCTAAGGCTTCCCCGTCTGCACAGGGTTCCATACTTTGCACTTTGACAACACAACCATTCAATGCTAAGGCTTCCCCGTCTGCACAGGGTTCCATACTTTGCACTTTAACAACACAACCATTCAATGCTAAGGCTTCCCTGTCTGCACAGGGTTCCATACTTTGCACTTTAACAACACAACCATTCAATGCTAAGGCTTCCCCGTCTGCACAGGGTTCCATACTTTGCACTTTGACAACACAACCATTCAATGCTAAGGCTTCCCTGTCTGCGCAGGGTTCCATACTTTGCACTTTGACAACACAACCATTCAATGCTAAGGCTTCCCCGTCTGCACAGGGTTCCATACTTTGCACTTTGACAACACAACCATTCAATGCTAAGGCTTCCCCGTCTGCACAGGGTTCCATACTTTGCACTTTAACAACACAACCATTCAATGCTAAGGCTTCCCCATCTGCACAGGGTTCCATACTTTGCACTTTAACAACACAACCATTCAATGCTAAGGCTTCCCCGTCTGCACAGGGTTCCATACTTTGCACTTTGACAACACAACCATTCAATGCTAAGGCTTCCCCGTCTGCACAGGGTTCCATACTTTGCACTTTGACAACACAACCATTCAATGCTAAGGCTTCCCCGTCTGCACAGGGTTCCATACTTTGCACTTTGACAACACAACCATTCAATGCTAAGGCTTCCCTGTCTGCGCAGGGTTCCATACTTTGCACTTTGACAACGCAACTGTCCAATGCTAAGGCTTCCCCGTCTGCACAGGGTTCCATACTTTGCACTTTGACAACACAACCATTCAATGCTAAGGCTTCCCTGTCTGCACAGGGTTCCATACTTTGCACTTTGACAACACAACCATTCAATGCTAAGGCTTCCCCGTCTGCACAGGGTTCCATACTTTGCACTTTGACAACACAACCATTCAATGCTAAGGCTTCCCCGTCTGCACAGGGTTCCATACTTTGCACTTTAACAACACAACCGTTCAATGCTAAGGCTTCCCCGTCTGCACAGGGTTCCATACTTTGCACTTTAACAACACAACCGTTCAATGCTAAGGCTTCCCCGTCTGCACAGGGTTCCATACTTTGCACTTTGACAACACAACCATTCAATGCTAAGGCTTCCCCGTCTGCACAGGGTTCCATACTTTGCACTTTGACAACACAACCATTCAATGCTAAGGCTTCCCCGTCTGCACAGGGTTCCATACTTCACACTTCAACAACACAACCGTTCAATGCTAAGGCTTCCCCGTCTGCGCAGGTTTCCATACTTTGCACTTTAACAACACAACCGTTCAATGCTAAGGCTTCCCCGTCTGCACAGGGTTCCATACTTTGCACTTTAACAACACAACCGTTCAATGCTAAGGCTTCCCCGTCTGCGCAGGGTTCCATACTTTGCACTTTGACAACACAACCGTTCAATGCTAAAGCTTCCTGCCAAATGGAACTGTAGAGGAGAGTCTACTGAACAAGCCAGTACTATCATCTGTTGAGGAGTTACGAAGGTGGAGGCATTACTTTTCATTCAACCCTTGTATTATTATTTTGCCTCCGCTGCCAAGAGGATGGATTTTGAAAAGCAAAACAGGACATAATAAGACCCCAAAAGGCATTATTTTCTTCCCAAAGCAACAGACCTCGTCTCGGTCGTTCTTCTGGAACAGATTGAGCCGGTGGAGGAAGGGATGCCCGGCCGCAACCCATTCTTTCTGGATCAGGCTCTGGAACCCGGATATGGTTCGGTTGTGGGCATCCGAAAGGACCTGGACTAAGGAGGCCAGCAAACAATTCAGATCCCGGTCGCTTGATTCTTTGCAAATGGGAGAAAAAGAAGGGAAAGGATCTGTTTTGAAACCTGGGCGCCTTTGGAAATATGAAATAACACTGCTTTGCATCATACGTGCTGTTTTCAATGAGCCAACTCTGCATTCAATCCAGAGGGGAAAGCATATATTTATATTACTGTATATACTCGAGTATAAGCCTAGTTTTTCAGCCCTTTTTTTAAGACTGAAAAAGCCCCCCCTCAGCTTATACTCGGGTGAAGGTCCTGGTTGGCTTATATTTGTGTCAGCTTATACTCGAGAATATATGGCACATTTATTATTTTTCTCTATTATTATTGGTATTAATACATTTATTATTTTTCTCTATTATTGTTGCTACTATTATATTTATTTTACTCTATTTTTCCTCTTATTATTAATACATTTCTTATTTCACTCTGATCTTATTATTATTATATTTATTATTTTACTCTATTTATTACTACATGTATTATTTTTCTGTATTTATTTTATCATGACACAACAAACAAGATAGATATGCTGGATTTTGTATCACAAGATCACAAGTCAAACACTTCCCAAGTGTCTAGGACTGTGTGATGTATTTTCGGATGATGTGTGCAGATCCCAGTCGGGTGGCTTTTTGCAGTTGGCAGATGGTAATTTTGTCAATGTCTATTGTTTCCAAATGCCGGCTGAGATCTTTTGGCACGGCACCCAGTGTGCCCACCACCACCGGGACCACCTGCACTGGTTTCTGCCAGAGTCTTTGCAGTTCAACCTTGAGGTCCTGAGAGCGGCTGAGTTTTTCCTGTTGTTTTTCGTCACCTGGGATGGCAACATCAATGATCCAAACCTTTTTCTTTTCCACAACTGTGATGTCTGGTGTGTTGTGTTCCAGAACTTTGTCAGTCTGGATTCGGAAATCCCACAGTATCTTTGCATGCTCATTTTCCAATACTTTTGCAGGTTTGTGATCCCACCAGTTCTTTGCTGCTGGGAGGTGGGACTTGAGGCATAAGTTCCAATGAATCATTTGGACCACATAGTTGTGCCTCTGTTTGTAGTCTGTCTATGCGATTTTCTTACAGCAGCTGAGGATATGATCCATGGTTTCGTCGGTTTCCTTGCACAGTCTGCATTTTGGGTCATCAGCTGATTTTTGGATCTTGGCCTGAATGGCCTTTGTCCTGATGTCTTGCTCCTGGGCTGCAAGGATCAGGCCTTCTGTCTCCTTCTTCAGGGTCCCATTCGTGAGCCACAGCCAGGTCTTCTCCTTATCAGCTTTTCCTTCAATTTTGTCAAGGAACTTTCCATGCAATGTTTTGTTGTGCCAGCTGTCAGCTCTAGTTTGTAGTGCGGTTTTCTTGTACTGGTTTTTTGTCTGCTGTGCTTTGAGGAGTTTCTGATTTTTGACTTCAATCAAAGCAGGTTCTTCACTTTGCTTTCCATATTCTGCCAGGGCATGTTCTTCTTCTTTGACTGCTTGTTTGACTTGTAAGAGTCCTCTGCCCCCTGATCTTCTAGGCAGATATAGCCGGTCAACATCACTGCGAGGGTGCAGGGAATGAGGAATGGTCAGACTATGACCCAAAATGCAGACTGTGCAAGGAAACCGACGAAACCATTGATCATATCCTCAGCTGCTGTAAGAAAATCACATAGACAGACTACAAACAGAGGCACAACTATGTGGCCCAAATGATTCATTGGAATTTATGCCTCAAGTACCACCTCCCAGCAGCAAAGAACTGGTGGATCACAAACTTGCAAAAGTCTTCGAAAATGAACATGCAAAGATACTGTGGGACTTCCAAATCCAGACTGACAAGGTTCTGGAACAGAACACACCAGACATCACAGTTGTGGAAAAGAAAAAAGTTTGGATCATTGATGTTGCCATCCCAGGTGACAGTCGCATTGAAGAAAAACAACAGGAAAAACTCAGCCGCTATCAGGACCTCAAGATTGAACTGCAAAGACTCTGGCAGAAACCAGTGCAGGTGGTCCTGGTGGTGATGGGCACACTGGGTGCCATGCCAAAAGATCTCAGCCGGCATTTGGAAACAATAGGCATTGACAAAATCTGCCAACTGCAAAAGGCCACCCTATTGGGATCATCCTAAAATACATCACACAGTCCTAGACACTTGGGAAGTGTTCGACTTGTGATTTTGTGAAATGAAATCCAGCATATCTATCTTGTTTGCTGTGTCATAATAAAATAATAATAATAATAATAATGACTCTGAGGGAGAATCCTTTGTTGGGAGGTGTTAGCTGGCTCTGATTGTTTCCTATCTCTAATATGTCTAGCAATGTTCAGCCACACGTTAAAGCCCCGCCCACCTGGCTAACATCACTGTTCCGTTGGGGGGGGGGCGCTCTGCGCATGCGTGGTTTGTAATTTTTGGTGATTTTGTGATACGAAATCCAGCATATCTATCTTTTTTGCTGTGTCATACAATAAAATAATAATAATAATATCCTACAAATACTATTGTCTCAATGGGAGCATTGCAAGGCTATTATCTACCTTGCAGGACCACCGAGCGACTCCTTTCGGCCAGCAAGACGGAGACCTCTCCAGCCTTCTTCAAGCAGGCCCTGCAAAGCAAAGGCAGGCGGATAAGAAGCAATTCCTTTCAACTGGGAGAATCCGAATTGTTCATTATGAACCTTGTGCAAATATCGGATGGGTGGCTTGGAAACAGTCCATGGGAAAGGGATCTAGGGGTCTCTGTGGACACCAAGCTGAACATGAGCCAAGAGTGCGATGTGTTGTGGTTCAGGCTGATGATGAAGGTAGATTTGGGTTTATGCAGGCTGACCAAGGAAATGCTGAAGGCTCTGAATTGTCAGACTAGCAGTGAAGCAGAAGTTTTCGATAAACAAACTAGTAGTGAAGCAGAAGTCAGTGATAAGGGTGACCTTTCATGGGATTCAGAACATCAACAAGTCCCAGGTGGCTCTGGCAGTGAGTCAGAGGAGTCTTCCTTCGATAGGGATACAAGGTTACGGTTAAGAGTTCATCTTCCCAGACGTTCTCTTAGGATAGCTGGGAACTCAAGGACAGAGGAATGCTTATTTAATGTGTTGTTGAATGCTTATTTAATACTTATTTAGTCTGTAAGCATGGTTCAATAGGGAGAAACAGGGAAAGGTTTCAGACGAAGAAACGTTGATTTTGGAAGCTAAGTTCCTGCCTTGCCTATGCTCATGGAAAAGGACTCTTGCTTTTATCCATGCTTAGATCCCCTGTTTGGATTGCATTTTGGAGTTCATGCTGCCTTGTTTTTAGGACTGATTTGCTATATTAGAGACTTTGAACTATATTCTACAGATTGCCTTTACATTTGGATTATTGCTTTCCTTTACTGCTTTTATTCAGACTTTGCTCTCCTTTATCAATAAACTGTTTTAACCAAGTCTGCTGTGGTGGAGGGTGTGTTAAGAACAAGGTGAACCAGTGCTGAGGTGTAACATGATGCTGCAGCGAAAAAGGCCAATGCGATTCCTCCATGATAGTCCTGCTCTATCCACAGGGTGAAGGGGGCTTTCCTCACCTGACGTGATCCAACCACCGCGTCCCTTCCAAGCTTGAGAGCCATTTCTCGTCCGAAGGGGCGACAGAGGAATCTCAAAAAGAGAACATAAAACCGCGGATTTTAGACACTGAAATTCATATCCTTGCACCTCCTTCTCCTTCTTCCAACATTTGCATTTGGCTCTCTAACTCCGAAGGGAAAATCCCTGGGATTTCGAGGGTCAGGAAATCCTAGAGTTAGAAGAGACCCCAAAGGGCATGCAGCGTGACTCCATTCTCCTAGGCAGGAAAGGCACCATCCGATCCCTCCCGGCGGATGGCCATCTAGCCTCTGCTTAGGAAGCTCCAGAGAAGGAGACTCGGAAGCAGTCAATCTAGGTTTGGAAAGGATCCCCAAAAGCCACCTCAACACTGTTCTGCCATGTAAGGAAAACACAATCAAAGCCCTCCTGACATATGGCCATCCAGTCTCTGCTTAGTAATATTAATAATACTTCTATCAGGCAGGAAAGAACAATAAAATCCCTTTGGACAGATGGCCATCCAGCCTCTGTTTAATAATAATAATATTATAATACTTGTACCAGGTAGGAAAGGCACAATCAAAGCCCTGCCAAGAGATGTCTATCCAGCCTCTGCATAATAATAATAATAATAACAACAACAACAACAACAACAACAACAACAACAACAACAACAATGCTTCTGCCAGGCAGAAAAGGCACAATCAAAGCCCTGCCAAGAGATGGCCATCCAGCCTATGCTTAATAACAACAACAACAATAATAATAATATTGCTTCTGCCAGGTAGGAAAGGCACAATCTAAGCCTTCCCAACAGATGGCCATCCAACCTCTGAATAATAATAGTTATAGTAATAATAATATTATTAATAATCATACTTTTACCAGGCAGGAAAGGTACAATCAAAGCCCTGCCAAGAGATGGCTATCCAGCCTCTGCTTAATAAAAATAGTAATAATAATATAATGCTTCTGCCAGGCAGAAAAGGCACAATCAAAGCCCTGCCAAGAGATGGCCATCTAGCCTCTGCTTAATAATAATAATAATAATAATAATAATAATAATAATAATAATAATAATAGTAGTAGAGTCCTAGAGTTTAGAGACCCCAAGGGTCATCCAGTCCAACCCCATTCTGCCCAGCAAGAAAAGGCACAATCTAAGCCCTGCCAAGAGATGGCCATCCAGCCTCTGCTTAATAATAATATAATACTTCTGCCAGGCAGGAAAGGCACAATCAAAGCCCTCCTGTCGGATGGTCATACAGCCTCTGCTTAGTAATAATAATAATATTATAATACTTGTACCAGGTAGGAAAGGCACAATCAAAGCCCTGCCAAGAGATGGCCATCCAGCCTCTGCATAATAATAATAATAATAATAGTAATATAATGCTTCTGCCAGGCAGGAAAGGCACCATCAAAGCCCTCCTGACGGATGGCCATCCAGCCTCTGCTTAGTAGTAATAATAATATTATAATACTTGTACCAGGTAGGAAAGGCACAATCAAAGCCCTGCCAACATATGGCCATCGAACCTCTGAATAATAATAATAATAATAATAATAATAATGCCTCTGCCAGGCAGAAAAGGCACAATCAAAGCCCTGCCAAGAGATGGCCATCCAGCCTCTGCATAATAATAATAATAATAATAATAATAATAATAATAATAATAATAATAATAATAATAGAGTCCTAGAGTTGAGAGACCCCAAGGGCCATCCATTCCAACCCCATTCTGCCCAGCAAGAAAAGGCACAATCTAAGCCTTCCCATCAGATGACAATCAAAGCCCTCCAGATAGATGGTCATCCAGCCTCTGCTTAATAATAATATAATACTTCTACCAGGCAGGAAAGGTACAATCAAAGCCCTCCAGACAGATGGTCATCCAGCCTCTGCTTAATAATAATACTTCTACCAGGCAGGAAAGGCACAATCAAAGCCCTCCAGATAGATGGTCATCCAGCCTCTGCTTAATAATAATATAATTCTTCTGCCAGGCAGGAAAGGCACAATCAAAGCCCTCCAGACAGATGGTCATCCAGCCTCTGCTTAATAATAATATAATACTTCTACCAGGCAGGAAAGGCACAATCAAAGCCCTCCAGACAGATGGTCATCCAGCCTCTGCTTAATAATAATATAATACTTCTGCCAGGCAGGAAAGGCACAATCAAAGCCCTCCAGACAGATGGTCATCCAGCCTCTGCTTAATAATAATATAATACTTCTGCCAGGCAGGAAAGGCACAATCAAAGCCCTCCAGACAGATGGTCATCCAGCCTCTGCTTAATAATAATATAATACTTCTACCAGGCAGGAAAGGCACAATCAAAGCCCTCCAGACAGATGGTCATCCAGCCTCTGCTTAATAATAATATAATACTTCTGCCAGGCAGGAAAGGCACAATCAAAGCCCTCCTGTCGGATGGCCATCCAGCCTCTGCTTAGTAGTAATAATAATATTATAATACTTGTACCAGGTAGGAAAGGCACAATCAAAGCCCTGCCAAGAGATGGCCATCCAACCTCTGCTTAATAATAATAATAATAGAGTTGAGAGAGACCCCAAGGGCCATCCAGTCCAACCCCATTCTGCCCGGCAGGAAAGGCACAACCAAAGCCCTCCCGACAGATGCTAGCCAAATGGACCGGCGCTCACCTGCAAGGCCAAGGCAAAGGGTCCAAAGCCGGGCATAGGACTGTTGGATTTCGGGCAAGTTGGGGAGATCAGAGGCCACGTCGACAACGATGCATTGGGAATGGCCCGCCAGCATCAGCCTCTCCACCGATCTGCAGAGACAGAGGCGGCAAAAGTGGGCTGAGGATCCAGTTGTGTTCAGTGCAAATCGACAGCAGCAACTTCCACCGAGAAAGAGAAAGCCGTACCTCATGTCCTCTTTTTCCGGATCCGAATCCGGGTGGAAGCTGGCCGACCGGAGGAGACTGCTGCCCGACGGGTGTCGCCAACACAGCCTCTGAGCATGGACAAAGCGGACGGCTTAAGGTTGAGATCACTTGAACCCTGTAGTGAAAGATCTTGCAAAATTTCGACTCCTTTGCTTACAAATCTTAATGTTGATATTGTTGATACTATTATTACTCCTATTATTCTTAATATTATTACAAAATTTCGACTCCTTTGCTTGCAAATCTCAGTTTTGCTTAAAAATCTTAATGTTGATATTGTTGATACTATTATTACTCCTATTATTATTAATATTACAAAATTTCGACTCCTTTGCTTACAAATCTCAGCTTTGTTTACAAATCTTAATGTTGATATTGTTGAGACTATTATTACTCCTATTATTATTAATATTATTACAAAATTTCAACTCCTTTGCTTACAAATCTTAATGTTGATATTGTTGATACTATTATTACTCCTATTATTAATAATATTATTACAAAATTTCAACTCCTTTGCTTGCAAATCTCAGTTTTGCTTACAAATCTTAATGTTGATATTGTTGATACTATTATTATTCCTATTATTATTAATATTATTACAAAATTTCAACTCCTTTGCTTGCAAATCTCAGCTTTGCTTACAAATCTTAATGTTGATATTGTTGATATTACTCCTATTATTAATAATATTATTACAAAATTTCGACTCCTTTGCTTGCAAATCTCAGCTTTGCTTACAAATCTTAATGTCGATATTGTTGATACTATTATTATTCCTATTATTATTATTATTACAAAATTTTGACTCCTTTGCTTGCAAATCTCAGCTTTGCTTACAAATCTAAATGTTGATATCCTATTATTATTATTATTATTATTATTTACTAATAATTTTAATATTATTATGTGCCAGGCAGTGTGAATGGAATGTTTTATCAGAAGTTCTTTCAAGTTCTTTTGTTTACAAATCCCAGTGCTTTCTCCTCTCTGTGCCTTTCTTTACCAAATGGGCACCCCTGAGGTCATCCATCCTCACCCTCTTTCATTCCCAAACAGAAATAGGAAACCTGCATCATCAATGGGATTTGTAGTTATGTTTGTACTTCACGCCTGAGATGTCATGTCTGGATCCAGGACTACAAATCCCATCCTCTCACCGGAATGCGCCGTTCGTTGAAATGCACAAAAGTCCTCTTGAGTTCGTTGTCCAAGAACCGGCCGGGGACCCAGAGATATTTCGGAAGGCTAAAGAGAGGAAAGAGGTGAGTTCAAGGCTTATTATTATTATTATATATTAGTAATAATATTATTATACAGTAGAGTCTCACTTATAAATGGGCCGGCAGAACCTTGGATAAGCAAAAATCCTGGATAATGAGGGATTAAGAAAAAAGCCTATTAAACATAAAATTACATTATGATTTTACAAATTAAGCACCAAAACATCATGACAGAAAAAGCAGTTCAATACACAGTAATGTTATGTAGTAATTACTGTATTTACGAATTTAGCATGAAAACATTGCAACATTTACTACAAAAAGAATGACTACTAAAAGGCAGAGTATGTTGGATAATACAGAACCTTGGATAAGTGTATATTTATAATCTTATATTATCTGTTTAGAACTGGATTATATGAGGCCCCTTCTACACAGCTGTATAAAATGCACACTGAAGTGGATTATATGGCAGTGTGGAGTCAAGATAATCCAGTTCAAAGCAGATAATATAAATAATCCTATATATTATAAATGGGTTATATAGCAGTGTGGAAGGGCCTTGAGTCTACACTGCCATATAATCCAGTTAAAATCTGATAATCTGTGGAAGGGGCCTAAGTGAGGCCTAACTGTGCCTGTCCCCTGGGCTGAGTGGGTTGGTAGGAGACCAAGTGGGCAGAGCGTAGCCTTCTAACTGGCAGCAATTGGATAAAAAAAATAATTCCTCTCCCTCTAATTAGGACTTCATTTTTGTTTTATTTTTGTTGTATCAACCTATAGGTGTGGATGATGGGTTGTGTTGTCAAATTTTGAGGTTGGAGGGCCTGTAGTTTTGTCCATCACTGGGATTCCATCACTCTTTTATATATATAGATGTGGAAGAGGCCTGATTGAAGCGGCCCTGGGCGCCATTAAATGGCTGAGTGGGTTGCTAGGAGACAAAGTGGGCGGAGCTTAGCCTTCTAACTGGCAGCAATGGGGGGAAAAACAATTATTCCTCTCCCTCTAATTAGGACTTTATTTTTCTTGTTTTTTTGATGTCTAAACACAGTGGGGATGACCATGTCTTTTGTGGCCAAGTTTCGTGGGTTTTGGGTGTTTAGTTTCACTGTTTACTTTAAGGCAGAAATGGTCAGAACATTTTTTATATATACAGATAATTATAGCATTAGTATTATTATATAATTATGGTATTATTATTTAAAAATATGTTATTATTATTTTATAAATGTCTATCCCACTTTCCCACTTTCCTACCTGGTCGACATATCGAAGCGTTCATTGGCGGGGCTGACCCTCCACCCGTCCGCTCCCATGCGCTGCAGCTCCTTCTCCCAGTCCGAAAGAGTCTCGAAAAGCAACGTGCCGGAGCCTTCCTCGGCCTCTTCCTCTTCCCTCCGCTGCCGGCTGTTCTCTAGACCCAGAAGCAGATCGGACTTAGATGGCAAAGAACCAACAACGACCCTCCCTTCCGGCCACTCTACCCCGATACTGTGGCTCACCCAGATTTTTCAGAGCCACGTTTTCGCAACCGCTGCTGTCCCGGTGGCCGCACTCCTGGGCTTGGGCAATGGCCATGGTCACCTGCAATGCAAGGGAAAGGATGCAATGTGTGTAATTCCCATGGAGTAAACAACAAAACCACTGGACCAAATCACACCAAATTTGGCCCAAACACATAGTCATCCAATCTATGTCTTTCCATAAAAAAACCCTATAAAATTAGGTCCAAATTACAGAAAACCCCCAAAACGAAAAATTACAAACTACGCATGCGCAGAGGGGCCCCCCAGGAAACTTGGTGATGTCAGCCAGGTGGGCGGGGCTTCAACGCGTGGCTCAGCACTGCTAGACATATTCCAGACAGGAAACAATCAAAGCCAGCTAACACCTCCCAACAAATGACTCTCCCTCACAGTCATTACTATTATTATTATTATTATGACACAGCAAACAAGATAGATATGCTGGATTTCGTATCACAAAATCACAAGTCGAACACTTTATTATTATTATTATTATTATTATTATTATTATTATTATTACACAGCAAACAAGATAGACATGCTGGATTTCGTATCACAAAATCACAAGTCGAACACTTCCCAAGTGTCTAGGACTGTGTGATGTATTTTCGGATGATGCATGCAGATCCCAGTAGGGTGGCCTTTTGCAGTTGGCAGATCGTGATTTTGTCAATGTCTATTGTTTCCAAATGCCGGCTGAGATCTTTTGGCACGGCACCCAGTGTGCCCATCACCACTGGGACCACCCGCACTGGTTTCTGCCAGACTCTTTGAAGTTCAATCTTGAGGTCCTGAGAGCGGCTGAGTTTTTCCTGTTGTTTTTCATCAATGCGACTGTCACCTGGGATGGCAACATCAATGATCCAAACCTTTTTCTTTTCCACGACTGTGATGTCTGGTGTTTTGTGTTCCAGAACTTTGTCAGTCTGGATTCGGAAGTCCCACAGTATCTTTGCATGTTAATTCTCCAATACTTTTGCACGTTTGTGATCCCACCAGTTCTTTGCTACTGGGAGGTGGTACTTGAGGCATAAGTTCCAATGAATCATTTGGGCCACATAGTTGTGCCTCTGTTTGTAGTCTGTCTGTGCAATTTTCTTACAGCAGCTGAGGATATGATCACTGGTTTCGTCAGTTTCCTTGCATAGTCTGCATTTTGGGTCATCAGCTGATTTTTCGATCTTGGCCTGAATTGCCTTTGTCCTGATGTCTTGCTCCTGGGCTGCAAGGATCGGGCCTTCTGACTCCTTCTTCAGGGTCCCATTCGTGAGTCTTCTCCTTATCAGCTTTTCCTTCAATTTTGTCAAGGAACTTTCCATGCAATGTTTTGTTGTGCCAGCTGTCAGCTCTAGTTTGTAGTGCGGTTTTCTTGTACTGGTTTTTTGTCTGCTGTGCTTTGAGGAGTTTCTGATATTTGACTTCAATCAAAGCAGGTTCTTCACTTTGCTTTCCATCTTCTGCCAGGGCATGTTCTTCTTCTTTGACTGCTTGTTTTACTTGTAAGAGTCCTCTGCCCCCTGATCTTCTAGGCAGATATAGCCGGTCAACATCACTGCGAGGGTGCAGTGAATGATGAATGGTCATGAGTTTTCTTGTTTTTCTGTCCAAATTGTCCAGTTCCATCTGTGTCCAGTTTATAATGCCAGCAGTATATCTTATGACAGGTATGGCCCAGGTGTTTATGGCCTCGATGGTGTTGCCTCCATTGAGCTTGCTTTTTGAGGATTTTTCTGACCCTTTGTGTGTAATCTTTGCTGACCACAGTTTTCACATGTTCATGCTTTATGTTATACAGCTGTAATATGCCCAGATATTTATAGGCCTCTGGCTGGTGACACTTTATTGTTTGGCCATTGGGCATATTTATGCCCTCACTTTCCATGATTTTTCCCTTCTTCAATGCCACTGTCAAACATTTGTCCAAGCCAAAGTACATGCTGGTATCAGTGCTAAAAATTCGGACAGTGTTAGTCAGAGACTGGATTTCAGTTTCCGTTTTCCCATACAGCTTCAGGTCATCCATGTTCATCAAATGTGAAATTTTGTGAGATTTCTTAGATGTTTGATAGCCGGGATTTGTTTTTTGTAAGATTGTTGACAGAGGGATCGTGGCAATAATGAAAAGCAGAGGGGACAATGAGTCTCCCTGGAAAACCATGAATGCGCAGGTTAACCTGGCATGATGTGAGTTGTAGTTCACCCACAACCTGATGCATTTCGTACAATTAAAAATGACTTTTTCAAATAACCCGGGAAATGCCGGGTACACAAGCTAGTATAATAATAAAATTAAATTAAAAATAAATAAAGACAACTTCAACAACAATACCAACAACAACAACAACAGGTAACTATGGTATTTTAAATCCCATCATAATAAAGCCACACAAGGACTCACCCGGAAGGCTTGTGGTTCCAAGCCGCTTTCGTGGAAATGGAAGTGCAGGACCCGGAAATCCCGGCAATAGATGACCAGCTCCTCAGGGATGAACTTCAGGGTCGAGGTGCCGGTCAAGACCTTGGCCTTTGTGAAGCTGTTCACTGGAGAAAGATCGGGACAAGACCATGGGATCCCATTGGCAAGAATTGGGGAAATCCCATAAGGAATCCTCTCCATTCCCACTTATGCAAAGTCCCGGTTTTCCTTCCTCCTTTGTTCTCAGCTGACTTCCATCGCTGCAAGCCGAAAAGTCGCTTGCATTATTCCATTAACAAGAAAGTCACCAAGTCCCAAGGGTTTGCCGATACTAGCCTAGGGGATGCTGGGATTTGCAGTAATAAATACTAGATACTAGGCTAGGGGATGCTGGGATTTGCAGTACTAAATACTAGACTAGGGGATGCTGGGATTTGCAGTACTAAATACTAGACTAGGGGATGCTGGGATTTGCAGTAATAAATACTAGATACTAGACTAGGGGATGCTGGGATTTGCAGTAATAAATACTAGATATTACACTAGGGGATGCTGGGATTTGTAGTAATAAATACTAGATATTACACTAGGGGATGCTGGGATTTGCAGTAATAAATACTAGATACTAGACTAGGGGATGCTGGGATTTGCAGTAGTAAATAGTAGATACTAGACTAGGGGATGCTGGGATTTGCAGTAATGAATACTAGATACTAGACTAGGGGATGCTGGGATTTGCAGTAATAAATACTAGATACTAGACTAGGGGATGCTGGGATTTGCAGTAGTAAATAGTAGATACTAGACTAGGGGATGCTGGGATTTGCAGTAATGAATACTAGATACTAGACTAGGGGATGCTGGGATTTGCAGTAATAAATACTAGATACTAGACTAGGGGATGCTGGGATTTGCAGTAATAAATACTAGATACTAGACTAGGGGATGCTGGGATTTGCAGTAATAAATACTAAATACTAGACTAGGGGATGCTGGGATTTGCAGTAATAAATACTAGATACTAGACTAGGGGATGCTGGGATTTGCAGTAATAAATACTAGATACTAGACTAGGGGATGCTGGTATTTGCAGTAATAAATACTAGATATTACACTAGGGGATGCTGGGATTTGCAGTAATAAATACTAGATATTACACTAGGGGATGCTGGGATTTGTAGTAATAAATACTAGATACTAGGCTAGGGGATGCTGGGATTTGCAGTACTAAATACTAGATACTAGACTAGGGGATGCTGGGATTTGTAGTAATAAATACTAGATACTAGACTAGGGGATGCTGGGATTTGCAGTACTAAATACTAGATACTAGACTAGGGGATACTGGGATTTGCAGTACTAAATACTAGATAATAGACTAGGGGATGCTGGGATTTGCAGTACTAAATACTAGATACTAGACTAGGGGATGCTGGGATTTGCAGTAATAAATACTAGATACTAGACTAGGGGATGCTGGGATTTGCAGTAATAAATACTAGATACTAGACTAGGGGATGCTGGGATTTGCAGTACTAAATACTAGATACTAGACTAGGGGATGCTGGGATTTGCAGTACTAAATACTAGATACTAGACTAGGGGATGCTGGGATTTGCAGTACTAAATACTAGATACTAGACTAGGGGATGCTGGGATTTGCAGTACTAAATACTAGATACTAGACTAGGGGATGCTGGGATTTGCAGTAATAAATACTAGATACTAGACTAGGGGATACTGGGATTTGCAGTACTAAATACTAGATACTATACTAGGGGATGCTGGGATTTGCAGTACTAAATACTAGATACTAGACTAGGGGATGCTGGGATTTGCAGTACTAAATACTAGATACTAGACTAGGGGATGCTGGGATTTGCAGTACTAAATACTAGATACTAGACTAGGGGATGCTGGGATTTGCAGTACTAAATACTAGATACTAGACTAGGGGATGCTGGGATTTGCAGTACTAAATACTAGATACTAGACTAGGGGATGCTGGGATTTGCAGTCCCGAGCCTTGGCAAGAATATTTTTGGGTGCCTCTATATACTTTAGCTGTCGTGGCTCAACGGAATAATGGGATTTGTAGTTTAGTGAGGCACCAGAACCCGTTGGCTGAGAAGAGAGAAAGGCCTTGGGAAAACTACAACTTCCAGGGTTGGACTGGATGGCCTTTAGGGGTCTCTTTCCCAACTCTAGCATTCTATGATTCAATGAGGCTGGATGGCCATCTGTTGGGAGGGCTTTGAGGGTGCCTTTATGGCAAAATGGGGTTGGACTGGATAGCCTTCCAACTAGGATTCTATGATTCAATGAGACTGGATGGACATCTGTCGGGAGGGCTTTGATGGTGCCTATATGGCAAAATAGGGTTGGACTGGATGGCCTTCCAACTAGGATTCTATTATTCAGTGAGGCTGGTTGGTCATCTGTCGGGAGGGCTTTGATGGTGCCTTCATGGTAAAATGGGTTTGGACTGGATGGCCTTCCAACTAGGATTCTATAATTCAATGAGGCTGGTTGGTCATCTGTCGGGAAGGCTTTGATGGTGCCTTTATGGCAAAATGGGGTTGGCCTGGATAGCCTTTCAACTGGGATTCTATGATTCAATGAGACTGGATGGATATCTGTTGGGAGGGCTTTGATGGTGCCTTTATGGCAAAATGGGATTCGCCTAGATAGCCTTCCAACTGGGATTCTATGATTCAATGAGGCTGGATGGCCATCTGTCGGAGAGCTTTGATGGTGCCTTTATGGCAAAATGGGATTCGCCTAGGTAGCCTTCCAACTGGGATTCTATGATTCAGTGAGGCTGGATGGCCATCTGTCGGGAGAGCTTTGATGGTGCCTTCTCTTATGGAGGAATAGGGTTGGACTGGATGGCCTTCCAACTAGGATTCTGTGATTCAATAAGGCTGCATGGCCATCTGTTGGGAGGGCTTTGAGGGTGCCTTTATGGCAAAATGGGGTTGGACTGGATGCCCTCTAGGGCTCTTTCGCCCTACCCACTTTAGGATTCTATGATTCAATGAGGCTGGTTGGCCATCTGTCAGGAGGGGTTTAGTGGTGCCATCCCATATGACAGAATAGGGTTGGATTGGATGGTCTTTAGGGGTCTCTTTCCCAACCTAGACCGATAGGATTCAATGAGGCTGGGAGGCTATCTGTTGGGAGGGCTTTCATGGTGACTTCTCTTATGGAAGAATAGGGTTGGACTGGATGGCCTTCCAACTAGGATTCTATGACTCAATGAGGCTGGATGGCCATCTGTCAGGAGGGGTTTAGTGGTGCCATCCCATATGACAGAATAGGGTTGGATTGGATGGTCTTTAGGGGTCTCTTTCCCAACTCTAGAGCGATAGGATTCAATGAGGCTGGGAGGCTATCTGTTGGGAGGGCTTTGATGGTGACTTCTCTTATGGAAGAATAGGGTTGGACCAGATGGCCTTCCAACTAGGATTCTATGACTCAATGAGGCTGGATGGCCATCTGTCGGGAAGGCTTTGATGATGCCTTCCCTTATGGCATGGAGTTGGACTGGATGGCCTTTAGGGGTCCCAACTCTAGGCTAATAGGATTCAATGAGGCTGGATGGCCATCTGTAGGGAGGGCTTTGATGGTGCCTTCCCTTATGACAGGACAGGGTTGGGCTGGATGGTCTTTAGGGGTCTTTTTCTAATTCTAGGATTCTATGATTTAATGAGGCTGGGTCAGGAAGGCTTTGATGGAGATTGTGGATTCTATGATTCAATGAGGCTGGGTGGCCATCTGTCGGGAAGGCTTTGATGGAGATTGTGTCTAGACTGACATATTGACCATGGCCAAAACCTGGGACGAAAAAGGTCCTTTCTGACCTGCCACCAGCCGCCCGATGCAGGAGAGAGCCACATCGTAGTCGCTGTGCATGAAAGGAGGAGAGGAGCCGTCCTGGAAGAGGAAAGAAAACACACGACTGACATAATTTGCATAACCCCGCCCACTGCCTCTCCCATAACCCTTTCCTACCCTTTCCTACGGCACAGCAAACAGAGGAATTGATCAGCAACTGAACAAGAGGTTTAAGAAGAATTCACCATGTAGTTGACCTACATCCAGAGAGCACTGTGAGCCCAACCCGCGATGGATCAGGACCAAACTTGGCCTGGATGATGGGACTTGCAGTACCTTCGCTCACTTCCAGAGACCACTGTGACTCCCACGAATGACAGACTTGGACCAAAATTGGCACACAGGCCTCCCATGACTAACAGAACATACTGGGAAAATGGGGATCCAGAGAAACTGGGAATGGACCTTGGCTTTGGGAGTTGTAGTTCACCTGCATCCGGTGACTCCTACTGACAATGGACCGGGACCAAACTTGGCACAGAGAAGCCCCATGACCAAGTGAACATACTGCAGGGGGTTGTGGGAATGGACCTAGGTTTTGCGAGTTGTAGTTCACCTACATCCAGAGATACTGTGACTCCTACCGACAATGGACCGGGACCAAACTTGGCACAGAGAAGCTCCATGACCGACTGAATATACTTCAGGGCTTAGTGGGAATGAACCTTAATTTTGGGAGTTATAGTTCACCTACATCCAGAGAAACTGTGACCTCCACTGAGAATGGACCGGGACCAAACTTGGCACAGAGAAGCCCCATGAACATAGATGGATGGATGGATACATACATACGTATTTTAACTTTTATGTTTTCTCGCCCCAGGCAAACGCACCTCGTTGTCTGAAACCACGTCTGGAAGGAAGGCCACCCTGAAGTTGGTGCAGTAAAGGGTCCCTGGGATGTTCCCGTCTCCGGAAGCGACGCTTTTGCGGACGTTGGAAGCCTCTTCCTGGATGTATTCGCCTGCCATTCATAAGGAACCCGCTATTAGTTCACAACGGAGCACCCGACAAACAAGAATGAACCCGCTACGGGTTTTAATCCGAACTTTGAAAGCGCCGAGCCCCATTCTTGCAGCTTATTGACTTTTGGACAGAACCCGCAACATTTTGGCTGTCCTTCCAACTAAACCAAGAGTGCAATGGAGGTTTTGAAGCAGAGGATGGATGACCATCTGTTGGGAGGGCTTTAATGGTGTCTTGTTCTGGCAGAAGAGCCTTGGACTGAATGGCCAATCCATTCCACAATCAACATTATATTTATGATATTTATTATATTTAGATTTACATAATACAGTAGAGTCTCACTTATCCAACATAAACGGGCTGGCAGAATGTTGGCTAAGCGAATATGTTGGATAATAAGGAGGCATTAAGGAAAAGCCTATTAAACATCAAATTAGGTTATGATTTTACAAATGAAGCACCAAAACATCATGTTAGACAACAAATTTGGCAGAAAAAGTAGTTCTATACGCAGTAATGCTATGTAGTAATTACTGTATTTACGAATTTAGCACCAAAATATCACGATATATTGAAAACATTGACTACAAAAATGTGTTGGATAATCCAGAACGTTGGATAAGCGAGTGTTGGATAAGTGAGACTCTACTGTATTTAATTGTTTAATATGTTTGCATAGAGACAATTGAGACATAAATAAATATACTACTACCTGTACTAATAATAATAATAATAATAATAATAATAATAATAATAATAATAATAATAATAATAAATCACACAGTCCTAGACACTTGGGAAGTGTTCAACTTGTGATTTTGTGATACGAAATCCAGCATATCTATCTTGTTTTCTGTGTCGTACAATATAATAATAATAATAATACAGTAGAGTCTCACTTATCCAAACCTTGCTTATCCAACGTTCTGGATTATCCATCGCTTTTTTGTAGTCAATGTTTTCAATACATCATGATATTTTGATGCCAAGTTCATAAATACAGTAATTTCTACATAGCATTACTGTGTATTGAACTACTTTTTTCTGTAGTGGTATTACATGATGTTTTGGTGCTTAATTTGTAAAATCATAATCTAATTTGATGTTTAATAGGCTTTTCCTTAATCCCTCCTTATTATCCAACATATTCGCTTATCCAATGTTCTGCCGGTCCGTTTATGTTGGATAAGTGAGACTCTACTGTAATACTGTATATACTCGAGTATAAGCCTAGTTTTTCAGCCTTTTTTTTAGCACTGAAAAGCCCCCCTCGGGTTATACTCAGGTGAGGGTCCTGGTTGGCTTATATTCAGGTCGGCTTATACTCAAGTATATATGGTACATTTATTATTTTTCTCTATTATTATTGGTATTATTACATTTATTATTTTTCTCTATTATTGTTGCTACTATTACATTTATTTTACTCTATTTTTATTATTAATATATTTATTATTTCACTCTGATCTTATTATTATTGCATATATTATTTTACTCTATTTAATATTACATGTATTATTTTCCTGTATTTATTTATTTATTATTATTACAGTAGAGTCCCACTTATACAACATAAGTGGATAAGCGAATATCTTGGATAATAAGAAGGGATTAAGGAAAAGCCTATTAAACATCAAATTAGGTTATGATTTTACAAATTAAGCACCAAAACATCATTTTATACAACAAATTTGACAGAAAAAGTAGTTCAATATGCAGCAATGTTATGTTGTAATTACTGTATTTAGGAATTTAGCACCAAAATATCACTATATATTGAAAACATTGACTACAAAAATGGCTTGGATAATCCAGAAGCTTGGATAAGTGAGACTCTACTGTAATAATAATAATAATAATAATAATAATAATAATAATATACATCACACAGTCCTAGACACTTGGGAAGTGTTCGACTTGTGATTTTGTGATACGAAATCCAGCATATCTATCTTGTTTGCTGTGTCATACAATAATAATAATAATAATAATAATAATAATAATAATAATATTTGGGACAAAGTGAAAAATGCAAATGGAACTCAAGAATGTGCACCCATCCTAGCATGCCAAGCCATTTTCCAATCAATATTATATTTATATTTAAATGGTTATTATATTTATGTAATATATTTATATTTTATTTCAAAGTTTATTATATTTATTTAGTATTATATTTATATTTTCAAGCAGAGGATGGATGGCCATCTGTTGGGAGGGCTTTGATGGTGTCTTGTTCTGGCAGAAGAGCCTTGGACTGGATGGCCAATCCATTCCACAATCAACACTATATTGACCATATTTATTATGTTTCTCTAATATTTAATTGTTTACTATATTTTCATAGAGAAAATTGAGACATAAATATTATAATAATAATAATAATAATAATAATAAAAAAATATGTTGGGAGGGCTTTGATGGTGTCTTGTTCTGGCAGAAGAGCCTTGGACTGGATGGCCAATCCATTCCACACTCAACATTATATTTATCATATTTATTATATTTAGATTTACATAATATTTAATTGTTTAATATGTTTGCATATTATATTTATTATATTTATGACATTTGAGACACAAATAAACATAATAATAATAATAATAATAATAATAATAATAATAATAATAATAATAATTGTTATTATTATTATTATCAAAAAATATTTGGGACGGAGAGAAAAATGCAATGGCATGCAAGAATATGCACCCATACTAGTATGTCAAGCCATTTCCCAATCAATATTATATTTAAATACAGTAGTTATTATATTTATGTAATATTATATTTATATGTCAATGTTTATTATGTTCATTTATTTAGTATTATATTTATTATATTCATTTAAGGCACAGCGGGTTAAAGCGCTGAGCTGCTGAACTTGCTGACCGAAAGGTCGCCGGTTCAAATCCGGGGAGCGGGGTGAGCTTCTGCCGTTAGCCCCAGCTCCTGCCAACCTGCAAATGTGAGTATATCAATAGGTACTGTTCCGGCGGGAAGATAACGGTGTTCCATGCAGTCACGACTGGACTTAACGTCAGAGGAGTACCCTTACTATATTTATTTAATATTATTTTTATTTTCGTATTATATTGATTTATCCATTAAAAGGAGGCAATTGAAAACTACGGTAAATAAAATAATAAATACTGTATTGAAAATATTTGAAGCGGAGAGATAAACGCAAATGGAAACCAAGAATATGCACAGAATTCCTGCATAGTTGACTACCTGGGATGCATTGGAGCGCATATTCGTTCCGGTTCTTCTTTCCGCTCATGTTGGAAGACTTTGGACTTTGTTGCTGCAAAAGAGAGAAAAAAAGAAAATAGAAAGCAAAGTCCCAAGTGAGATAGACCTTCGTCCCAAGAAGGCAAGATTTATTGGAGGCTCTCATGGGACAAAAAGGAGTCAGCAAGCTGATAGGAGCCATCATTATTTTCATTATTATTATTATTATTATTATTATTATTATTATTATTATTATTATTATCATCATCATAAGTCTATTATGGATGCAAAGGAGGAGGCGGGACCATGAAAATTAAAAAGCATGTGGACAATTTCAATAGAAAGGAGAAAAAACAATGAACATGAACAAAATCTGGCTATTTAAAAACTCTAAAATCAGGATAGTAAAGAAAGAACAACACTCAGAAAACAGGGGAATTCCAGACAGGAAACAACTAACCAGCTAACACCTCCCAACAAAGGATTCCCCCAGACAGGAAGCAGCCAGGCTTTGATGCTGCAAGGCTATTCAATGCTAATCAAGCTGGCCAATGGCAACATTCACGCTTTCTCCCACCCTGGACATCATTCCACAGATATATCAACCCCACTTGCCTGGTTTCCAACAGATCACACAACCTCTTAGAATTCCTGCCACAGATGTGGGCAAAACGTCAGGAGAGAATGTCATGCAGCCAGATCCCAGGGCTGAATTTCCAAGCCCTGAATCTGACTTCATAACATAAACATGCGAGCACCTGGCGGGAGAAGATAAAATGAGCCTGGGAACTCAGGGGTGAAAGTATAAACAATTATAATTGCTGTAGTGTGGGGGGGATAGAAACCTTGGTGGAAATGTGATCCAGAAGGTGGGGTTTGATGATGATATTTGCGTGTGATATTACGTTGCATCAGAAGTGATAAAATTAGATGTATGTAAACATTAGGTCATTCTCGACTTTTCCAAAGTCATGTATTCTTCAATAAAGATTGTGTTTGAGAGCAGCTGTCTTTGATCTGCGTTCAGACTGGTCCTTTGAAGTAAGCCTGACATTAAAGTCGAGAATCGGCTGCAGAAACCAGTTGGGGATCTGGAGGAAGTATGCCGGAGACCGTGGCCCTGCGGTTATCCATCCTGGAAACTAATTTATCCAGGCTATCGGAAACCGTGGAGAGATTGGTGCCATTATTGGAAGAGAATCTCCAGAAGGAGGCCAGCCGATATGGCGCCGAGAGAGAACCAAGCAAAGAAGGAGATTGGAGCCAGAGGGGCCAGCGGGCGTCAACGCAGAGCCCCGTGGCGGCAAGGGACGAGGGAGATGAGGAATACTGGCAGGAGCTGCAGTTCCGGGACAGAATGGCGCGAGAAGTGGAGCGTCAGCGAGCCCTGGGGACCCTGAGGCCGCCGTCTCCAACAGAGCTCCCAACCCCCAGAATGGGCGTCGGGGTGGAAAGGCCACTGGGGCCAGGGATCGGGTCCAGTGGATTCGCAGACGAAGGCGGAGAGGAGCGGGGGGTCCAGGAAGAGGAGGAGGATGTGCCGTACGACGAGGAAAGGCGAGATGAGGGGGCTACAGCTAGGCCAGTATGCGGATGGGCGGAAGAGCCGACAGCGGCGGCAGACTTCCAGGAGCCGCGCAGAATGACCACCGGAGTGGGGCGCGGCGTGTTCCAAGGAGCCGCCCGAGGAAACCTGATGCAACCCTTCCCCATGCCGCCCAGACAACATCAAAGGGCTGCAGAATGGGTGCCTAGAAGGGAAGATCTCAAACTAGAATACGGAGGGGAATCAGAGGAACTGAACTTTTTTCTAATTAGCATTAGAGGATACATGGAAGACAACGCACACACATTTCCCTCCGAAGCAAGCAGGGTTCGAGCCATCGGCAACACACTAAAGCGAGGAGCGGCCAGCTGGTATGTGCAATTGCATGCCAGACGCGACCCATGCCTGAGGTCGGTGCCCCGCTTCCTCGCCGCACTGGAGAACCGGTTCAGAGACCGGCTAGAGCAATTGAGGGCTCGAGACCAGCTGAAAGGAATAAAACAAAGGGACAAAACGGTGCCCGAGTACGCAGAGGAATTCCTCCACCTCGCGGAAAGGGTACCGGAGTGGTCTGAAGTAACCAAAGTGGAACTATTTAAAGAGGGACTACGCCCCGAGATTTTCAGCTGGGCCGCGCACAGAGACGACCCCGAGACGCTCCAGGGATGGATTCAACTAGCGGGGCGCGTCGAATCCACCCTGGCCCAAGTAAAGCGCTTCAGGAGCAGCAGCGGCCAGCAAAGACCGGTGGCGAGAGGTCGAGGAGAAACGAGGAAGCAAGAAAGACCCGGAGGGAGGCCGGGGATTCCCTCCAGAGGAGACGACAACAAACCTAAACCGGGATGCTTTGTATGTGGGAAGACGGGCCACCGAGCAGCGGAATGCTGGGCCCGGAAGGGGGAGCCGCCAAAAGCCCCAAAGCCCAAGCCAGCAACCGGGAGGCGTGCGGAGGAGGAGGTGCAGGCCCCAGAATCTTCGGAAAGATTGGTGAGTCGGGACAAACGCATGATAGTAGTACCAATTTGCCTCTCGGGGCTAGAAAATCGGGCCACCTGCAAGGCGTTTGTAGACTGCGGGTGTTCTAGGAACATTATAACCCCAGAATTAGCAGGAGCGCTGAAATGCCAGCAGATGGCACTTGACTCCCCAATTGCATTTTCGCAGCTAGATGGATCAGTCGCTGCTGGGGAAGTATCTACAAAGGAATTACGGGGAGTTCCATGCAAAATAGGCAAATGGGAAGGAAGAATATCCTTTGTGATAGCCCCTATTGCCACATACCATGTAATATTGGGGATACCATGGCTCGAACAAGCAAATCCTGAAGTAGATTGGAGAGGAAAAAGCTTAGCATTTAAAGAACAGCAGATGCAATGGGAGATAAGCAAAATTGCAGAAGAGGAGGACGAGGAAGACGAAGCAGGGGAAATAGACCCACAGCTATTGCCACCTGAATACAGAGACTTTGCGGATGTTTTCAATCAGAAAGAGGCCAGTAAATTGCCTCCCAAAAGAAATATAGAAGTAGGGATTGAAATAACCCCAGGAGCAGACTTACCAAAACCAAAAGTGTATCCCATGTCTGTGCAGGAGAAGGAGGAATTGAGAAAATACATTGATAAAAACCTGGCTCGAGGCTTCATTAAGCCATCTAATTCTCCTCTCGGGGCTCCAGTGTTATTTAGGAGAAAGAAAGACAATTCCCTAAGATTGTGCATTGATTATCGAAATTTAAACGCAATTACCAAGGACAATAAATACCCTATGCCCTTAGTCAAGGATTTAATTACCGTATTGAAGAAAGGGAGCATATTTACTAAACTGGATTTAATTGAAGCGTATCATAAATTAAGGATCAAACCGGAGGATACTTGGAAAACCGCATTTTCCTGCGCATTCGGCCATTTTGAATACGAAATTTTGCCTTTCGGGTTAAAAAATGGAAGCGGATGCTTTATGCAGCTTATAAATGAAATACTACACCCGTTATTGTACAGAGGGGTGTTCATATTCCTTGATGATATCTTGATCATTTCTGAAGATAAGGAAAAGCACGTAAAATTGGTCCGGGAAGTTTTGCAGAGACTAAGAGAAGCAAAGCTGTACGCAAAACTGTCCAAATGTGAATTTAATAAAACTCAAATTGACTTTCTGGGATATCGGATGTCTCCAGAAGGGTTAGCTATGGATCCAGCTAAAGTAGCAGATGTGAAAGAATGGGGAGTGCCTCAAACAAGGAGGCAATTACAATCATTTCTGGGATTTGCAAATTTTTACAGACCCTTCATAAAAGGCTTTGCACAAATAACCGCACCCCTTACAGAACTTTTAAAAACAAAAGGGAAAGGGGAGACAGCAAAAGTGAAAGCTCCCGGCGCCAAACTGAGTTGGACGCCAGAATGCCAAAAGGCATTCGAGACCTTAAAAGAATGCTTCACTGAAGGACCCATCCTAAAACACCCTGATATCAGGAGCCCTTTCATAATCCATTGCGATGCCTCAGACTGTGCATACGGGGCAGTGCTATTGCAAAAGGATCAAAATGGGAACTTAAAACCCTGTGGATATTTGTCACGGAAGTTCAGCGAAACTGAAAAAAGTTGGCCAATATGGGAAAAAGAGGCATTAGCCATATTAAAAGCCTTAGAATGCTGGCGACACTTCCTCGAAGGAAGCGGAATCCCATTCGAAATTTGGTCTGACCATAAGAATCTCCAGTATTTAAAGTCTCCTAGAAAGTTGTCCCCCAAACAAATCAGATGGGCGCAATACTTCAGCAGATTCGATTTCCAATTAAAGTTTTTTCAAGGGAAACAGAATGTCTTGGCAGATGCTCTTTCACGCATGCCTCAACACGAAGGCCTAACCACAGCAAAGGAGGGGACAATATTCTCTGACAAACAATGGGGCTTAGCTGTCAGGACAAGAGCACAAACCCAAAAGGAGGACACGGCTTTTGTCGAACTCGGCGGGGAAGATAACTGGGGGAATGAACTAAAACAGTCTTATAAAGGAGATCAATGGATCGCGTCCAACGCAGAAAAGGGGGACCAGAAGGGGGGATTTTGGTTTGTAAACAAGAAACTGTATATCCCAGCGATATTAAGGATTAAGATTCTGCATCGTTTTCACAACAACCAGAGCGCTGGTCATACAGGAATTACCAAAACAACAAAGGCAATAGCAAAACATTGTTGGTGGCCAGGAATGAGGAAGGACATAAAGAATCATGTTGTCCAATGTGATGATTGTGCCAGAAATAAATCGGGAGGAGGGAAGCCTATGGGATTGTTACAGACAGTAGCGGAACCTACCAGGCCTTGGGAATGTGTAGCTATGGACTTTGTGGGAGAACTGCCAGTCAGCAAAGGACATCGTTATATTTGGACAGTATTAGACCTGTTTTCTAAACAGGCCCACTTTATAGCACTGACGAAGCTACCATCGGCTGAGAAACTAGCTGAATTGTACATAAACCATATTTACAAATTACATGGATGTCCAAGTAGAGTAGTCAGTGACAGAGGAGTACAATTCACAGCAAAATTTTGGGAAAAATTCTTGGAAATGCTAGGAGCAGAAAGGAGTTTAAGTTCTGCTTTTCACCCCATGACAAACGGGGCGGTAGAACGTACTCAGCAAACGCTTGGGCAGTTCCTTCGAATATACTCTAACATGAGACAAAATGGACCCATAGAGTTATTGTTTGATTTGTTTCAGGACTATGGTGAAAGAAGAACCGAAGAGGAGGACGAAGAAAACGGGGGCGCCATGTCATGCAGCCAGATCCCAGGGCTGAATTTCCAAGCCCTGAATCTGACTTCATAACATAAACATGCGAGCACCTGGCGGGAGAAGATAAAATGAGCCTGGGAACTCAGGGGTGAAAGTATAAACAATTATAATTGCTGTAGTGTGGGGGGGATAGAAACCTTGGTGGAAATGTGATCCAGAAGGTGGGGTTTGATGATGATATTTGCGTGTGATATTACGTTGCATCAGAAGTGATAAAATTAGATGTATGTAAACATTAGGTCATTCTCGACTTTTCCAAAGTCATGTATTCTTCAATAAAGATTGTGTTTGAGAGCAGCTGTCTTTGATCTGCGTTCAGACTGGTCCTTTGAAGTAAGCCTGACAAGAGAATGCTTCTGGAACATGGCCAGACAGCCCGGAAAACTCACAGCAAGCCATTATTATTATTATTATTATTATTATTATTATTATTATTATTATTATTATTATTCCTTCCCACAAAGGACTGATCCCCATTCCAAACCATTATTATTATTATTCCTTCCAACAAAGGACTGATCTCCATTCCAAACCATTATTCTGATTATTATTATTATTATTATTATTATTATTATTATTATTATTATTATTATTCCTTCCCACAAAGGACTGATCCCCATTCCAAACCATTATTATTATTATTATTCCTTCCCACAAAGGACTGATCCCCATTCCAAACCATTATTATTATTATTATTATTATTATTATTATTATTATTATTATTATTCCTCCCCATAAAGGACTGATCCCCATTCCAAACCATCATCATCATCATCATTATTATTATTATTATTATTCCCTCCCACAAAGGAATGATCTCCATTCCAAACCATTATTATTATTATTATTATTATTATTATTATTATTATTATTATTCCTTCCCACAAAGGACTGATCTCCAATTCTGAACCATAATGAATTATTATTATTTTTAATTAATATTATTATTTTAAACAATACCATAGCGATAAATCAAAGCTTTAATTCACTCCAAAAGACCGGGGTTTTTTTTGGGTTTCCTTGCATACAATGGAGGTCCCTCCAGCTTACCATGGATATTTACTCCCAAGTTTGTATCCAGTTATTATTATTTACCAACATGGTTAAAAACGCATCAACATCAAACATTATACAAAATACATATTTCATATAGCAAAACATAAAGGTTAAAATACAGGAAGAGCAGGGCATGAGTTTAAAATGCATCGTTGTGAATCAGCAGAGGAATGACATTTGGCCACACTTAAACTGGGCGCGTCTACACCTGTGAATTAATGCAGTTTGGCGCCACTTGAAGGCCATGGAATCCCGGGACCTGTCACTTTGCAAAGTCTAGATAGCCCTCCCTACCAAAGAGCCCTCAGAAAACTACAAATTCCATGATTATGCCATTGCATGGAGCCCTGGAGGTTCAAGTGGGGTCATAATATGACACAGCAAACAAGATATTATTATTATTATTTTATTGTATGACACAGCAAACAAGATAGACATGCTGGATTTCATATCACAAAATCACAAGTTGAACACTTCCCAAGTGTCTAGCACTGTGTGATGGCCTTTTGCAGTTGGCAGATCGGAATTTTGTCAATGTCTATTGTTTCCAAATGCCGGCTGAGATCTTTTGGCACGGCACCCAGTGTGCCCATCACCACTGGGACCACCCGCACTGGTTTCTGCCAGAGTCTTTGAAGTTCCATCTTGAGGTCCTGAGAGCGGCTGAGTTTTTCCTGTTGTTTTTCGTCAATGCGACTGTCACCTGGGATGGCAACATCAATGATCCAAACCTTTTTCTTTTCCACAACTGTGATGTCTGGTGTGTTGTGTTCCAGAACTTTGTCAGTCTGGATTCGGAAGTCCCATAGTATCTTTGTGTGCTCATTCTCCAAGACTTTTGCAGGTTTGTGATCCCACCAGTTCAGTGCAGGGAGGTGGTACTTGAGGCAGAAGTTCCAATGGATCATTTGGGCCACATAGTTGTGCCTCTGTTTGTAGTCTGACTGTGCGGTTTTCTTACAGTAGCTGAGGATATGATCAGTGGTTTCATCGGTTTCCTTGCACAGTCTGCATTTTGGGTCATCAGCTGATTTTTCAATCTTGGACTGAATGGCCTTTGTTCTGATGGCTTGCTCCTGGGCTGCAAGGATCAGGCCTTCTGTCTCCTTCTTCAGGGTCCCATTTGTGAGCCAGAGCCAGGTCTTCTCCTTGTCAGCTTTTCCTTCAATTTTGTCAAGGAACTTTCCATGCAATGTTTTGCTGTGCCAGCTGTCAGCTCTAGTTTGTAGTGCAGTTTTCTTGTACTGATTTTTTGTCAGCTCTAGTTTGTAGTGCAGTTTTCTTGTACTGGTTTTTTGTCTGCTGTGCTTTGAGGAGTTTCTGATTTTGGACTTCAATCAAAGCAGGTTCTTCACTTTGCTTGACATCTTCTGCCAGGGCACGTTCTTCTTCTTTGACTGCTTGTTTGACTTGTTAGAGTCCTCTGCCCCCTGATCTTCTAGGCAGATATAGCCGGTCAACATCACTGCGAGGGTGCAGTGAGTGATGGATTGTCATGTGTTTTCTTGTTTTTCTGTCCAAATTGTCCAGTTCCGCCTGTGTCCAGTTTATGATGCCAGCAGTATATCTCATGACAGGTATGGCCCAGGTGTTTATGGCCTTGATGGTGTTGCCTCAATTGAGCTTGCTTTTGAGCATTTTTCTGACCCTTTGTGTGTATTCTTTACTGTTTATTATTATTATTATTATTATTATTATTATTATTATTTTCCACAAAGGACTGATTCCCAGCAACTTATTATTATTATTATTATTATTATTATTATTATTATTTTCCTACAAAGGACTGATTCCCAATTTTGAACCATTATAATAATAATAATAATAATAATTATTATTATTATTATTATTATTATTATTCCTTGACAAAATTGAAGGAAAAGCTGACAAGGAGAAGACCTGGCTCTGGCTCACGAATGGGACCCTGAAGAAGGAGACAGAAGGCCTGATCCTTGCAGCCCAGGAGCAAGACATCAGGACAAAGGCCATTAAGGCCAAGATTGAAAAATCAGCTGATGACCCAAAATGCAGACTGTGCAAGGAAGCTGACGAAACCATTGATCATCTCCTCAGCTGCTGTAAGAAAACTGCACAGACAGACTACAAACAGAGGCACAACTGTGTGGCCCAAATGATCCATTGGAACTTATGCATCAAGTACCACCTCCCAGCAGCAAAGAACTGGTGGGATCACAAACCTGCAAAAGTATTGGAAAACGAGCACGCAAAGATACTGTGGGACTTCCGAATCCAGACTAACAAAGTTCTGGAACACAACACACCAGACATCACAGTTGTGGAAAAGAACAAGGTTTGGATCATTGATGTCGCCATCCCAGGTGACAGTCGCATTGATGAAAAACAACAGGAAAAACTCAGCCGCTCTCAGGACCTCAATATTGAACTGCAAAGACTCTGGCAGAAACCAGTGCAGGTGGTCCCGGTGGTGATGGGCACACTGGGTGCCGTGCCAAAAGATCTCAGCCGGCATTTGGAAACAATAGACATTGACAAAATCACCATCTGCCAACTGCAAAAGGCCACCCTGCTGGGATCTGCGCGCATCATCCGAAAATACATCACACAGTCCTAGACACTTGGGAAATGTTCGACTTGTGGTTTTGTGACAAGCATGTCTATCTTGTTTGCTGTGTCATACAACATCGTTGTGTCAATAATAATAATAATAATGACTCCTTCCAACTTTCAGATTCATCTCCTCCGGCGCATACTTTCGGCTGCATATTTCTGCTTCGAGTTGGAAAACACAGCTTTTAAAAATATGCCAAGAATGCCCCGGAAAAAAAAAGAGAGAAGAACTTCTGCGAGGACGTCTACACTGTCCAATGGATGCGGTTTGGTGCCACTTGGACCGCCACGGCGATGAGTTGTAGTTTGAAATAGTTTTCAATCTAAGGCTCCCTTACTGGAAGGGAATCCTAGAGGTCATCTAGTCCAACCCATTTCAGCCAGACAGGAAGGCACAGTCAAAGCTCTCCCGACAGATGGCCATCCCACTATCATCCCATGGGTTGAGTCTCATTCTCATTTTGAAGCATGGATGGCTATCTGTCGGGAGGGATCACACGAGGTAACAAAATTGGTAAAAAAAATAATTCCATTCCTGGTTTGAAAGTGTCAAAGTAAGATGGATCTGGACCAAACTTGACATGTAGACCCGATATGCCCAAATTTGAATACTGGTGGGTTTTGAAGGTAATTGGCCTGAAGATTTTGGAGTGGTGGGTACTGGGATGTATAGTTCACCTACAATCAAAGTGCACTCTGAACTCCAACAAAGATGGAATTGGACCCAACTTGGCACACAGAGGCCCCATGACCAGCAAAAAATACGGGAGGTTTTTGGGGGAAATTCACCTTGATTTGGGGGAGTTGTAGTTCACCTACATCCAGAGAGCACAGTGAACCCAAACAGCGATGGGTCTGGACCAAACCTGGCACACAGATCTGATATGCCGAAATTTGATTACTGGAGGGGTTTGGAAGGGTGTGGAATTGACCTTCCTTTCTGGGAGTTGTAGTTCACCCACAAACAGGGAAACTGTGACCTCCACCGATGATGGACCGGGACCCAAACTTGGCACACAGAATCCCCAGGACTCACTCAACCTACTGGAGGAGTTTGAGGAGACTGACTCATCAGAGTGGGAGTTGTAGTTCACCCTACTGCCAGCGAGCACATTGAACCCCAACAATGCTGCATCCAGAGCAAACTTGCCCAATATAACAAACTTTAAGTACTGATGGAGTTTCTGGGGATTAACCTGGCATGGTGTGAGTTGTAGTTCATCCAAAACTTTATGCATTTTGGACAATTAAATTGACTTTTTCAAATACCCCAAGTACTCAAGATAGTATAGTGATGATAATGATGATGATGATGATATAACAACAACAACAACAACAACAACAACAACAACAACAACAACAACAACAGGATGACCTGAAGCTGTATGGGAAAACGAAACTGAAATCCAGTCTCTGACAAACACTGTCCGAACTTTTAGCACTGATATCAGCATGGAGTTTGGCTTGGACAAATGTTCGACAGTGGCATTGAAGAAGGGAAAAATCATGGAAAGTGAGGGCATAAATATGCCCAATGGCCAAACAATAAAGTGTCACCAGCCAGAGGCCTATAAATATCTGGGCATATTACAGCTGGACAACATCAAGCATGAACATGTGAAGACTGTGGTCAGCAAAGAATACACACAAAGGGTCAGAAAAATCCTCAAAAGCAAGCTCAATGGAGGCAACACCATCAAGGCCATAAACACCTGGGCCATACCTGTCATAAGATATACTGCTGGCATCATAAACTGGACACAGGTGGAACTGGACAATTTGGACAGAAAAACAAGAAAACTCATGACCATTCATCATTCCCTGCACCCTCGCAGTGATGTTGACCGGCTATATCTGCCTAGAAGATCAGGGGGCAGAGGACTCTTAAAAGTCAAACAAGCAGTCAAAGAAGAAGAACATGCCCTGGCAGAATATGGAAAGCAAAGTGAAGAACCTGCTTTGATTGAAGTCAAAAATCAGAAACTCCTCAAAGCACAGCAGACAAAAAACCAGTACAAGAAAACTGCACTACAAACTAGAGCTGACAGCTGGCACAACAAAACATTGCATGGAAAGTTCCTTGACAAATTGAAGGAAAAGCTGATAAAGAGAAGACCTGGCTCTGGCTCACGAATGGGACCCTGAAGAAGGAGACAGAAGGCCTGATCCTTGCAGCCCAGGAGCAAGACATCAGGACAAAGGCAATTAAGGCCAAGATCGAAAAATCAGCTGATGACCCAAGTTGCAGACTGTGCAAGGAAACTGACGAAACCATGGATCATATCCTCAGCTGCTGTAAGAAAATTGCACAGACAGACTACAAACAGAGGCACAACTACGTGGCCCAAATGATTCATTGAAACTTATGCCTCAAGTCCCACCTCCCAGCAGTAAAGAACTGGTGGGATCACAAACCTGCAAAAGTTTTGGAAAATGAGCACGCAAAGATACTGTGGGACTTCCGGATCCAGACTGACAAAGTTCTGGAACACAACACACCAGACATCACAGTTGTGGAAAAGAAAAAGGTTTGGATCATTGATGTTGCCATCCCAGGTGACAGTCGCATTGACGAAAAACAACAGGAAAAACTCAGCCGCTATCAGGACCTCAAGATTGAACTGCAAAGACTCTGGCAGAAACCAGTGCAGGTGGTCCCGGTGGTGATGGGCACATTGGTGCCGTGCCAAAAGATCTCAGCTGGCATTTGGAAACAATAGACATTGACAAAATTACGATCTGCCAACTGCAAAAGGCCACCCTGCTGGGATCTGCACGCATCATCTGAAAATACATCACACAGTCCTAGACACTTGGGAAGTATTTGATTTGTGATATTGTGATACGAAATCCAGCTTATCTATCTTGTTTGCTGTGTCATAATAATAATAATAATAATAATAATAATAATAAAGTGTTCGACTTGTGATATTGTGATACAAAATCCAGCATATCTATCTTGTTTGCTGTGTCATAATAATAATAATAATAATAATAATAATAATAATAATAATAATAATAAATACATCACACAGTCCTAGACACTTGGGAAGTGTTTGACTTGTGATATTGTGATACGAAATCCAGCATATCTATCTTGTTTGCTGTGTCATAATAATAATAATAATAATAATAATAATAATAAAGTGTTTGACTTGATATTGTGATACGAAATCCAGCATATCTATCTTGTTTGCTGTATCATAATAATAATAATAATAATAATAATAATAATAATAATAATAATGTGTTTGACTTGTGATATTATGATACGAAATCCAGCATATTTATCTTGTTTGCTGTGTCATAATAATAATAATAATAATAATAATAATAATAATAATAATAATAAATACATCACACTTGGGAAGTGTTTGACTTGTGATATTGTGATACGAAATCCAGCATATCTATCTTGTTTGCTGTGTCATACAATAAAATAATAATAATAATAATAATAATAATAATAATAATAATAATAATAATAATAAATACATCACACAGTCCTAGACACTTGGGAAGTATTTGATTTGTGATATTGTGATACGAAATCCAGCATATCTATCTTGTTTGCTGTGTCATAATAAAAAAAGTAATAATAATAACAACAACAACAACGTTTGAATCTTTCCAAACTCTTCTGAGTCGGAAACCAGGCCATAAGGAGAAAGCATTAGGGAACGAAATGCTTCAGCCAAGCGAAGGGTTTCCTAGCTACGGGATGCAACACAAAAGTCAAGCCACGGTGGGACTTTGCCAACTTGCTGCTTTAGAATAAAAAAAGAAAGGAATTTTGTTTGAAAAGTTGGTGAATCATTAATAGGAGCCTTGCCCGTCTCCTTTGCCGCCGGCCGAGGACAGAACGTCCCATGGAAAAATAAAAAAACACCCACCGCTTTTTTCTAAAATTATCGCCACCGCCTTGGAAAAGAAAAAAAAAGAGATGTACGGTTCGAAACAAGCCGCTCAGTGAGGGAAGGAGACCCAAACGCATCTCTAGGAAACTTTGCGTCCTAACATCCAGCTCAAAGTAATAAACAATGCAAATGCAATTCCTTTTTCGGGCCGCGTTGTTGTTCTCCAGATGTGCTTGACCTATTTTATAATGAAAGCAGATGGGCAGGAAGATGGGCTCGGCTGTCTGGTCCCGTGTGCAAATTCATCATCGTGTCTCCCTCCCAGTCATGCATTTTTCATAGGATTTTCTTCCACTTCGTTTACCCTATAACAGTGATGGCCAACCTATGACACGCGTGTCAGCACTGACACGCCTGGCCATTTTTGCTGACACGCTGCCGCATGCAGATTGATTGGATGACTATGTCTTTTGTGGCCAAATTTGGTATGATTTCATCCAGTGGTTTTGTTGTTTACTCCATGGGAATTATGCACATTACATTTATATATATATACATATATATATATATATATACAGTAGAGTCTCACTTATCCAAGCTAAACGGGCCGGCAGAAGCTTGGATAAGCGAATATCTTGGATAATAAGGAGGGATTAAGGAAAAGCCTATTAAACATCAAATTAGCTTATGATTTTACAAATTAAGCACCAAAACATCATGTTATACAACACATTTGACAGATAAAGTAGTTCAATACGCAGTAATGTTATGTTGTAATTACTGTATTTACGAATTTAGCACTAAAATATCACGATGTATTGAAAACATTAACTACAAAAATGGCTTGGATTATCCAGAAGCTTGGATAAGTGAGGCTTGGATAAGTGAGACTCTACTGTGTGTGTGTGTGTATATATATATATATATATATATATATATATATATATATATATATATATATATTAGCTGTGCCCAGCCACGCGTTGCTGTAGCGAAGTATGGTGGTATGGGAAATAAACTATTGAGGAATTGGTGGTAGTTAAGGTAAACGGTAAAGGTGTGGAGTCCATATAATCCAGTTAAAGCAGATAATATAAGATTATAAATGGGTTATATAGCTGTGTGGAAGGGCCTTGAGTCTACACTGCCATATAATCCAGTTAAAATCCGATAATTTGTATTTTATAGGTAGTGTGGAAGAGGCCTAAGTGAGGCCTAACTCTGCCTGTGCCCTGGGCTGAGAGGGTTGCTAGGAGACCAAGTGGGCGGAGCTTAGCCTTCTAACTGGCAGCAATTGGATAAAAACAATTATTCCTCTCCCTCTAATTAGGACTTTATTTTTCTTTTCTTTTTGTTGTATAAACCTAGAGGCGTGGATGATGGGTTGTGTTGTCAATTTTTGAGGTTGTGGGGTGTTTAGTTTTGTTGTTTTGGCGGTCGCCAGGATTCCATCACTCTTTTATATATATAGATATATAGATATATTCTATTATTATTCTATTATTATTGTAGTATATTATCATATTATTACTATTATATTATTCATTATTCATGACTACATTGAAACTACAGTAGAGAGAAATCAGCGTGGAAATTGCAAGAGGTACCATAGATTGTTGTACATGGAAATAATGGTAGTAAATAGTTTTTGATTTATTGAATACAGTTATATATTACAATTATATATTTTTGTTATTTAAACTATACATATTGCGAAATTATGTTTTTCTTCCCTCAAAGTGACATACTACCCAAGTCATGCTAGGTTTTTTGGTGAATTTTGACCCACCAAGCGCAAAAGGTTGCCCATCATTGCCCTATAATAAAGGAGGCTAGGGTTTCCACAAAATGCAGGGATTCCCATGGCCTTCCTCTGAGGCTCAGAGAGTGTGACCCAACCAAGGTCACCCAATGGAGTTTTATGGCTCGATAGTGATCCAAATCTGGATTTCACACTACCAATTTCGAAAAGATCCCCATCAAGGTTTGGCACCGTTGCCTTCCCCTGAGGCTGAGAGAGTGTGACCCAGTTCCCAAAGGCCAACCAAGGTTTCAAACCCTACTATATTGGAATCCCAGTGTTCAAACCAGTATACCATGCCGGCTCTCAAACTGGGGAGACTGCTTCCTTAACCAAGTTAAGATCATGGTGCATGATCTATTATTATTGTTATTGTTATTATATTGCATTGTCCATAGATACCTCCAAGGTCATGTGGCCACAGGCATGACTGCATGGAGCGCCGTTACCTTCCCGCCAGAGCAGTACCTATTGATCTACTCACATTTGCATGTTTTCGAACTGCTAGGTTGGCAGAAGCTGGGGCTAACAGCGGGAGCTCACCCTTCTCCCCAGATTCAAAGCACCAACTTTTTGGTCAGCAGCTCAGCCGTTTATCTCGCTGCACCATCGTGGGTTCATTGTTGGAGGCAAGTATGAATGCTGCAATTAGGGAAAATGATTAGCATGTAATGGCCAAATGGGCGGAGCTTAGCCTTCTTACTGGAAGCAATTGGATAAAAACAATTATTCCTCTCCCTCTAATTAGGACTTTATTTTTCTTTTCTTTTTGTTGTATCAACCTGGAGGCGTGGATGATGGCTTGTGTTGTCAATTTTCGAGGTTGTGGGGTGTTTAGTTTTGTTGTTTTGTCGATCGCCGGGTTATATATATAGATATTATATTATACAACTAGCTGTGCCCAGCCACGCGTTGCTGTCACAAAGTGGTGGTGGTATTGGTTAAAAGTTGTTGTGGAATTTTTATTTGATGTTATTTGTATTTTTTTAAATTAATTCTATTGTAACTTATCTTTTTTATTTATTATATTTTATTATTTTATTGTATTATTTTTGTAGTGTTTTAAATTATTTTTATTGTATTATTTGTATTTATTTTATTTTTTATTCTTTTATTAACACTGGGCTGAGTGGGTTGCTAGGAGACCAAGTGGGCGGAGCTTAGCCTTCTAAGTGGCAGCAATTGGATAAAAACAATTATTCCTTTCCCTCTAAGTAGGACTTTATTTTTCTTTTCTTTTTGTTGTATCAACCTAGAGGCATGGATGATGGGTTGTGTTGTCAAATTTCGAGGTTGGGGGGCCTGTAGTTTTGTTGTTTTGTGGGTCGCCATGATGCCATCACTCATTTATATATAGAGATTGTTGTTGTTATTATTCTATTGTTATATTATATTACCGTTGTTATTGTTGTATTGTTATTGTCATATTATTATATTATAATTAAATTATATTATTATCATTGAAATTAATATTATTGTTGTTATGGTTACCCTTCTCACAGTGGTAGCAAAAACAGATTGCAAGAGATTCAATCCAGATCTACAGAAAGCAACTGAGACCCTCTGTTAATGAGCCACCCTTCCCAGATGCATCTACACTACAGAATGAATGCAGTTTGACATCACTTTAAACTGCCACAGCTCAATGCTGTGGAATCCTGGGAGCTGCAGCTTGACAAGGTCCTTAGCCATAGCCTTGGCAATTCAAGTGGGGCCAAAATGCATTCATCTCACAGTGTAGGTCAGTGGTTCCCAACCTTTTTTTGACTAGGGACCACTCTCCAACATGAGAACCAAAAAGGTTACAAATCCTTATTTGGTGAACATTAGATTCGGTTTGGTTATTTGGGGTGCCGATTCAGATATTGGATAAACCACATCAGCTCTAGTTTCTGATACAGAACATATGCCATTCAGTCATCGCCACAGAAAACCATCTATATATATAAAAGAGTGATGGCATCATGGCAGCGGACAAAACAACAAAAGTAAACACCCCACAACCTCAAAAATTGACAGCACAACCCCTCATCCATGCCTCTAGGTTGATACAACAAAAAGAAAAGAAAAATAAAGTCCTAATTAGAGGGAGAGGATAAATTGTTTTTATCCAATTGCTGCCAGTTAGAAGGTTAAGCTCCGCCCACTTGGTCTCCTAGCAACCCACTCAGCCCAGGGGACCCTTTACTTTAACTACCACCAATTCCTCAATACTTTATTTCCCATACCATCATACTTCGCCACAGCAACGCGTGGCCGGGCACAGCTAGTCTATATATATAAAAGGGTAATGAAATTTCGGCCTAGGACAAAACAACAAAACTACACATCGCAGAAACACTAAACTTGGCAGCACAACCCCTCATCCATGCCTCTATGTTCATACAACAAAAAGAAAAGAAAAATAATGTCCTAATTAGAGGGAGAGGAATAATTGTTTTTATCCAATTGCTGCCAGTTAGAAGGCTAAGCTCTGCCCACTTGGCAACCCACTCAGCCCAGGGGACAGGCAGAGTTAGGCCTCACTTAGGCCTCTTCCACACTACCTATAAAATACAGATTATCTGATTTTAACTGGATTATATGGTAGTGTAGATTCAAGGTTCTTCCACACAGCTATGTCAGGGGAAAACTTTTAACCTTTACCTTAACTACCACGAATTCCTCAATACAGTAGAGTCTCACTTATCCAACATAAACGGGCCAGCAGAATGTTGGGTAAGCGAATATGTTGGATAATAAGGAGGGATTAAGGAAAATCCTATTAAACATCAAATTAGGTTATGATTTTACAAATTAAGCACCAAACATCATTTTATACAACAAATTTGACAGAAAAAATAGTTCAATACGTAGTAATACTATGTAGTAATTACTGTATTTACGAATTTAGCACCAAAATATCACGATGTATTGAAAACATTGACTCCAAAAATGCATTGGATAATCCAGAACGTTGTATAAGTGAGACTCTACTGTACTTTCCCATACCACCATACTTCGCCATAGCAATGTGTGGCCGGGCACAGCTAGTATATAATAATCTATATGTGGTCTAGCCAATGCAAATTTCTGTATCAGCACCCCAAATAACCCCAGGGACTGGCCTAAAAACAAAGACAACAAGAAAAAAAATTTTTTGGTTCGGTTGTGTTATTGTCTGTAGTAGTAACGTTGCAGACCGAAAGGTCGCAGGTTGAAATCCCAGGAGCGGAGTGAGCGCCCGCTGTTAGCCCCAGCTCCTGCCAACCTAGCAGTTCGAAAACATGCAAATGTGAGTAGATCAATAGGTACTGCTCCAGCAGGAAGGTACTGGCATTCCATGCAGTCATGCCTATGGCCACATGACCTTGGAGGTGTCTACAGACAACGCCGGCTCTTCGGCTTAGAAATGGAGATGAGCACCAACCCCCAGAGTCAGACATGACTGGACTTTACATCAGAGGAAAACCTTTACCTTTACTTTTAGTAACATTGAGGCTGTGGACCATATTTTAGACCAAGGACCACTGGTGTTCCACAGACCACAGGTTGGGAACCACTGTTCTACACTGTAGAATGAATGCAGTTTGACATCACTTTAAACTCACAACCTCTGAGGATGCCTGCCACAGATGTGGGCGAAATGTCAGGAGAGAATGCTTCTGGGACATGGCCATACAGCCTTGAAAACTCACAATAACCCATCATTTTGAACTGCCCTAGCTCAATGCTGTGGGAGTTGTAACTTGACAAGGTCCTAGCCATAGTCAAGTGGAGCCAAACTGCATTCATTCCACAGTATAGATACAGTAGAGTCTCACTTATCCAACACTCGCTTATCCAACGTTCTGGATTATCCAACGCATTTTTGTAGTCAATGTTTTCAATACATTGTGATATTTTGGTGCAAAATTCGTAAATACAGTAATTACTACGTAGCATTACTGCATATTGAACTACTTTTTTCTGCCAGATTTGTTGTATAACATGATGTTTTGGTGCTTCATTTGTAAAATCATAACTTAATTTTATGTTTAATAGGATTCTCCTTAATGCCTCCTTATTATCCAACATATTCGCTTATCCAACATTCTGCCGGCCCGTTTATATTGGATAAGTGACTCTATTGTACTTGAGTATGAGCCGGCCCAAATATAAGCCGGTCAGGACCCTCACTCGAGTATAAGCTGAGGGGGGGCTTTTTCAGCCCTAAAAAAGGGCTGAAAAACCCGGCTTATACTCGAGTATATACGGTTATTTTTCCCCCCAAGAACTGTCCATTCTTCTGTCTTTTTGCCTTTTTGTAACCCATAGAAATGGGGAACCCCAAAAATGAAGGGAAATAATAATAATAATAATAATAATAATAATAATAATAATAATAATAATAATATCCAGCATATCTATCTTGTTTGCTGTCATAAAATAATAATAATAACAATAACAATAACAATAATAATAATAATAATAATAATAATAATAATAATAATTTAAATGTTGCAGCCAGGCTTTGAAGCTGCAAGGCTATTCAATGCCAATCAAGGTGCCCAACTGCAACATTCACCCTTGTTCCAACAGACAAGAACTCTTTCTGCCACCCTGGACATCATTCCATAGATACAGTAGAGTCTCACTTATCCAACACTCGCTTATCCAACGTTCTGGATTATCCAACGCATTTTTGTAGTCAATGTTTTCAATACATCGTGATATTTTGGTGCTAAATTCGTAAATACAGTAATTAGTACGTAGCATTACTGCGTATTGAACTACTTTTTCTGCGAGATTTGTTGTCTAACATGATGTTTTGGTGCTTCATTTGTAAAATCATAACTTAATTTTATGTTGAATAGGCTTCTCCTTAATTCCTCCTTATTATGCAACGTATTCACTTATCCAACGTTCTGCCGGCCTGTTTATGTTGGATAAGATCCTTGTTTTACTCTCCTGCTTTTAATATTTTATGCTATATGTTGATTACTATGATGGTTTTATTGATATTGATGTTTTATTGTTGGAATAATTGTTTTATCATTTTATTGTTGTATGTTTTCGGGCTTGGTCCCCATGTAAGCCGCTCCGAGTCCCCATTGAGGAGATGGGGCGGGGTATAAAAATAAAGTTATTATTATTATTATTATTATTATTATTATTATTATTATAAGTGAGACTCTACTGTACTCCAAAAGTTGCCCAAACTTGGCTGTTTGGAGACCTATTTTCCCCCCAAGAAGTGTCCCTTCTGTCTCCTTTTTGTGACCCATAGAAATGCGGGAATTGGAGGAAACAATACCCTGAAAAATAAGGGAAATGTTGCAGCCAGGCTTTGAAGCTGCAAGGCTATTCAATGCTAATCAAGTGGGCCATTTGCAACATTTTCACATGACTCCAACAGACTTCCACCCACAGAGATATAAACACGACTTGCCTCGTTTCCAGCAGACCTCACAACCTCTGAGGATGCCTGCCACAGATGTGGGCGAAACGTCAGGAGAGAATGCTTCTGGAAAATTTCAAGATATAAACCACCCAAAATTCTTCCCAGAACTTACCCCAGGCTCTTGGCAAGGCTGCTTGATCTTGAAGGAGTGTTTGGAGATGGAAAGCATGTTGCCTTGAGGCGCCCCATAAAAATAAAGAGGGAGAGAAAGGAGGGATGGGAGAAAAGGAGGAGAAGGAGAAAGAACAGAAGGGAGAAGGGCTTGGGAAGAGGAGGGAGACAGGGAGGAAGGAGGAAATCCCAGGGAAAGAAGGCTTTTCTGGGGAGGCTTTGTTTTGGTGGAAGGAGAGCCAAGAAAGGGAAAGAGAAAGGCTTGGGAAAGAGGGAAGGAGAAAGAGGAGGAGAAGGAGGAGGAGAAAGAGGGGAAGAGGAGGAGGAAGAGGGAGGGGAGGAAAGGAGGAAGGGCGAGAGGGGATGGATGGAGGGGAAAGGAAGGCAAGGAAGGAAGGAAGGAAGGAAGGAAGGAAGGAAGGGAAAGAGAGAAGGAAGAGCGGAAAGGGAAAGAGAAGGAAGGAGGAGAGAGAACAAGAGGAAAAGGAAAGGAGAGGAAGGAAAGTGGAGAGGAAGGGAGGAAAGGAAGGAAGGAAGGAAAAACGAAAGAATGGAAGGAAAGAGGAAAGGAAAGAAGGAAGAAGGGAAGGAAGGAAGGAAGAAGAGGAGGAAGGAAGGAAGGAGAGAGAAAAGGAAGGAAGGAGGGAAGAAAGGAAAGAAAAAGGAAGGAAGGAAGGGGAAAGAGAGAAGGAGGAAGGATACAGAGGAAGGAGGAGAGAGAACAAGAGGAGGAGAGAGGAAAGAAGAAGAAGGAAAGTGGAGAGGAAGGGAGGAAAGGAAGGAGAGAGAAAAGGAAGGAAGGAAGGAAGGAAGGAGGGAAGAAAGGAAATAAAAAGGAAGGAAGGAGGGAAGAAAGGAAAGAAGGAAAGAAAGAAGAAAAGAAGAAAGAATGGAAGGAAAAAGGAAGGAAGAAGGGAAGGGAAGAAGGGAAGGGAAGAAGGAAGGAAGGAAAGGAGGAATGAAGGAAGAAGAGAAGGAAGAAAGGAAGAAGGGGAGGAAGGAAGGGAGAAGAGAAGGAAAGAAGGAAGAAAAGAAGAAAGAATGGAAGGAAGGAAGAAGGGAAGGGAAGAAGGAAGGAGGGAAGAAAGAAAGTAGGAAGGGAGGGAAGGAAGGAAGGAAAAAAGGAAGAAAAGAAGGAAGGAAGGAAGAATGGAAGGAAGAAAGGAAAGAAGAAAGAAAAGGAGAAAGAAGTGATCGGAAAAGGAAGGAAGAAGGGAAGGGAAGAAGGAAAGAAGGAGGGAGGAATGAAGGAAGAAGGGAAGGAAAAAGGAAGGAAGGGAAGAAGAAAGAAGGGAAGGAAGAAGGAAAGAAGAAGGGAAGAAGGAAGGAGGGAAGGAAGAAGGAAAGAAGAAGGGAAGAAGGAAGGAGGGAAGAAAGGAAGGAAGGAAAGAAAGAAGGAGGAATGAAGGAAGAAGGGGAGGAAGGAGAGAAGGAAGAAGGGAAGAATGGAAGAAAAGAAGGAAAAATGAAGGAGGGAAGAAAGGAAGGAAAGAAGGAAGGAGGACAGGAAGGAACAGAGAAAGGAAAGAAGGAAGGAAGGAACCAATGAAGGAGGGAAGAAAGGAAGGGGAAAAGCAAGGAAGGAGGCAAATGCTCAATTGGGGGAAGGCTAGAAAGAAGAAGGTGAAGGGCGAAGGAGTGGGAGAAGGAAGGAAAGTGAAGAAGGAGAAGGAAGGAAGGAAGGAAGGAAGGAGGGATAGGTTGAGCAAGGGGGAAAGCGAGGAAGGAGAGCGGGAGTGGGAGAGCTGCAATGCGCTTTGGAGCTTCTCTCTCTCTCGGTTCTTGCCTTTCTTTTTCTCTCTCTCTTTCTTTCTTTCTAGAGCTGCAGAGAAAGGGACGGAGGCCTCTGCAGGAGAGCGTGCTGCCTCAGGCGGCAAAGCCCAAGGAGACGTCGCCGGGCTCACGTGGCCCGGATTTAAAGGGGACGTCCCCACAAAGCAAGGCCCCTGGAAAGAGGAAACCGGGGTTTCTGTTTTGGTTCCTTTGCAGCCTCTCTTTCCCCGGCTCCTCCACAAGATGCATTGGGATCGCTCTTGTTTTGGGACTACAACTCCCAGCATCCCCCAGCCAGTGATTGGATTGTAAGTCCCATCGTCCTGCATGGCCCAAAGCGAGGGATTCTGGGAGTTGCAGGCCACATCATCACACCAATAATATTAATATAATAATAATCTCAACAACAACAAATTATGTTTTAATATTAATATATTCCTATATTAATAATCATATCAATATTAACACATTATATTATTATATTATTAATATATATATATAATCATAGAATCACAATAATTACAATAATAATTATAATATTAATCACATTATTATTATATTATTAATTATTATTAATTACTAACTATATATATATGTATAATCACATCAGTAATAATACATTGTATTAATATATTTATAATGACATACAGTAGAGTCTCACTTATTCAACATAAACGGGCCAGCAGAATGTTGGATAAGCGAATATGTTGGATAACAAGGAGAGATTAAGGAGAAACCTATTAAACATCAAATTAGGTTATGATTTTACAAATTAAGCACCAAAACATCATGTTAGACAACAAATTTGGCAGAAAAAGTAGTTCAATACACTGTAATGCTATTTAGTAATTACTGTATTTATGAATTTAGCACCAAAATATCATGATATATTGAAAACATTAACTACAAAAATGCGTTGGATAATCCAGAATGTTGGATGAGTGAGTGTTGGATAAGTGAGACTCTACTGTATGTTTATATATTACTATATTAATATTCACATCAATAATAATACATTATATTATGATATTATTAATAATATATATGTAGAATCATAGAATAATTACAATAATAATTATAATATTAATCACAATAATCGTATTATTATATTATTAATTATTATTAATTATAAATAATACATATATGTATAATCACATCAATAACAATACATTGCATTATTATATTATTAATTATATATACAGTAGAGTCTCACTTATCCAACATAAACGGGCCGGCAGAATGTTGGATAAGCGAATATGTTGGATAATAAGGAGAGATTAAGGAAAAGCCTATTAAACATCAAATTAGGTTATGATTTTACAAATGAAGCACCAAAACATCATGTTAGACAACAAATTTTGCAGAAAAAGTAGTTCAATATGTAATAATGCTATGTAGTAATTACTGTATTTATGAATTTAGCACCAAAATATCACGATATATTGAAAACATTGACTACAAAAATGCGTTGGATAATCCAGAATGTTGGATAAGCGAGTGTTGGATAAGTGAGACTCTACTGTATTAATATAATAATAATCTCAACAACAACAAATTATGTTTATATATTACGATATTAATATTCACATCAATAATAATACATTATATTATGATATTATTAATAATATATATGTAGAATCATAGAATAATTGCAATAATAATTATAATATTAATCACAATAATCGTATTATTATATTATTAATTATTATTAATTATAAATAATACATATATGTATAATCACATCAATAACAATACATTGCATTATTACATTATTAATTATATATATGTATAATCACATCATTAATAATACATTGTATCATATTAATAATATTTATATGTATAACC